>NW_022589706.1:0-108389 GCF_004348235.1 Phoca vitulina
AGCGGTTCCCAGCCAGAGACCTGTGGCCATAGGCTGGGCCAGCTTGGTCCTGGGGTGCGTGCATCCGTCTGGCAGTGATGGTTCTAGAACGGACATGGGAAGCTGTTCTGGGGCTTGAGTGGAAAGTAGAGCTGCAGGAAGTCAGTCTCTCTCGTGAAGGGACAGGGAAGACCCGTTGTTGCCCGCAGCCACCTTGAGGCCACGAGGGGCGTAAGCCCTAAGCCAACAATGCTGTTGGTGCCTGGACAGAGCATGAGTGGCATCGGGGACACTGTGACTCCCTGGGTTAACCGGGCCTGATGTCCACCCACCCCTGGGCTTCCCGTTCCGTGGGCTGGCACATTCCCTCACCAATAGCACCCCCTTTCCTGGTTATCCGGAAGACCAGGAGGCTCCCTTGTCACTCACGGCCAAGATCTGAGATCCCGGAAACCAAGAGGGAGTTTGATGTGTTCGCTTCCTGCTTGAGGAGTCCTCGGTGATGGCTTTCATTGTACTCAAGTCAGAGCTGCCTAGTTCTGGTTTCCCTTCCTCGGCTGTCCTGAGGAAGCATTTCCAGCCGGGAGAGAGATCCCGGGATCTGGTGTCAGGAGACCCCTGCTCTCGGTGGGGTCTGACTCTGGGCTCACCATCTTGGGCAGGTCACACAGTCTCTCAGGACCTTAGCGTCTTTAGATCACTTGAAACCAGGGACGTACCATTGTTTGATGTGGTAACATGTCGTGAACCCCCCCACCCTGCTTCGTGGAAGGAACACTCTCCGTGAACTCATCACGCGAAATGGCTTGATGTGTGTAAATATGCCGGGCCCAGAGCCTGGGACCCAGTCAGTGTTTAATAACTGGTCTGCCAACAATCATGCGTGCTCCTTTGGGGTTAGAGTTAGAGTAGCCCTAAGAACCATCGTCAGACTGGCTAACTCCACCCCGCCCCCACTCCATGAGGATGTGGAGGCTCAGAGGGGGTCCCTTGTGGTGCTGCCCTAAAGCCAGCCCAGGGGGACAGTAGGGAAAGCCAGCCTTTGGTTTGGAAAATCAAGCAGTGGACTGCTGGATCTCCACCTCTTCCTTCCAGTTAAGAACATCACTTCCACGTGCAATCCTAGAGTTTCCCAAGCTCATGCTGTCTCCATTTTAGGGGTGGGGGCAGCGAAGGTGGCTGCAGGGGGGTGGGGGGCTCACTGCTGGATGTTCTCCGTTCAGCCACACCACCTCTGTGAGCCTCAGTCTCCTTGCCCTGCCTCCTGCCCTGGGTTGTCACATGGCCCAGAGGAGCAAAGGGCCCGCGGACTCCAAAGGTCCACCTGTGTGGAGGGGTTCCTGTTGTTATCGGTTTCCCCAAACCACCGAATGGGCCAGCTCCCAGGCTGTGAGCAACACGCTCATTTATTTTTAATCAATCCTAACGGAAAGGTTGGTGCGGTCATGGGCTAGGCTTTTTCTCATTTTCTTTCTGCAAGATGGGAATCAGATTCTAATAAAATTTTTCCACATCATCTCCTGGTGGTTTTAACTTGCTACAGCTTTTGGGTTTTATCCTTGAAGACCACAGAGCCAGGGGACGTTGTTGTAAGATGTGGTTGTAGGTCTGGAGAACGGGAAGCGTGGCTGTGTGTCACCCCGGGTTTAATGACCAGGACTGGAGTCGCCATGGGGATGGAGGAGAAAGGACAGTATCCAGTCTGCCCCACAAAGATGCACATTGTTGGCAATTTGTGATAGTTCCTTCCAGTCTTTTTTTAATGCCCACGTCTGTGTTTAATAAAAGCTGTAATCGCTCCATATAAACCATGTCGAAGGCGACTTTTTAAATGAAGCATGAGCTTATAATAGAGTTTCCCAGTGCTTGGCTGGCTTCCTGGTTGTGCAACCCGTGCAGTCACATGGGGGCTCCACACAGAAGGACCTGTTTTTGGTTTCGCGCTCTGCCGTAGCCATGTTGAAATTTTTATAATTTTATCTTCGAACTGCGTTTTGAAAGTGACGGCTGATGGGACAGTGGATCGGGCGCCTGGGCAGAGGTGACGCGCACAACACCTGTTTCGGCTGTTCTGTGTGGCTTCCATACACGCTTACCTTGCGTACACTTTGAGTGTTACCGAGCTCCTGGGCGGTCTGTGCTCTTGCACTGGATCAGTGTGCCCGCGACCCTGTAGGCAGCAGCAGGTGCTGACAGCCTGGAGAAGCCACTCTTCTCCATGTGAACCAGATTTGGACGCAGAAAGGGGAAAGTGACATTCCAAGGAGCATGAGGGACCAAGGAACCCGGTTATCATACCCTCTTACCCGTATTACGTCCTTGTGTGAGCTAATCACTGATACTGAACAGGATGACCCAGAAGGAAAGGAAAAGATGGGACAGCCATAGTCCTTCCCTTTCAACCCCTCTTCATCTTGGCGCCAAGGGAATGTGCAAGCATCCAAAAGTGAAATAAAACCAGATGAGCTGCTTGGGGTCGAGTCCGTGCTGCCCCGTAAGAAGAAAGAACACGTGCCTATGGAAGCTACCAGATACGAATTGTGTATTTCAGTGATTCTGCATTCCAGTTAAATATTCTTATATTTGCATTTAAACTGGAATTGCATAATAGAGTGATGAGTGGCAAAATTCATGCTAGTAATTAAAACTTTTATTCTTTTCTATTGGCACAAAGTGGCAAATAACACCATGGCAAGTCATGGGGAAAATGAAAGAGCGCTATATTTTAGTATCTTTTTTTTTTTTTTTTTAAGATTTTATTTATTTATTTGACAGAGAGAGAGAGAGACAGCGAGAGAGGGAACACAAGCAGGGGCAGAGGGAGAGGGAGAAGCAGACTCCCCGTGGAGCAGGGAGCCTGATGCTGGGCTCGATCCCAGAACCCTGGGATCATGACCTGAGCCGAAGGCAGACGCTTAACGGCTGAGCCACCCAGGCGCCCCATATTTTAGTATCTTTAATGACAGTTTCCCCCTGCTTTTTGAACAGGGTGCTCTGCATTTTCATTTTGCACTGGGCCCTACAAATGATAGAATTGGCTCTGCTTTGCTGTAGGGGCGGGGCTGGAATTCCAGGGGGAAGAACCCTTGGCCCGCCTCCCATCCGCTCTTGGCTTTTGTGATTGGTGGAGATGTGAGACCTGTCACCCATTGGGCAACTTCTCCCTATTGGGCGGAGCTAAAGTGTTAAAGGTCCCTCCTCCTTGCCTACCCATTGGGCCCCTCACCCCGTGGGATGTTCCAAGGAGATGCCTATAGGGCTCTCATTGCAGATTGCAGCCTTTAGAGCTCTCTCTCCCCACAGGCCCAAGGGGAGGAGCAGTAGACTAAGGGGTCCCTGGCTCCCCCTACCATTACCATTAATAAAGCAAAAATTTTTTTTTTTTTTAAATTTCCCTCTTGTGCACCTTCCCTGTGTGGTCTCAAGTCCTAGCCAGGGGGAGGGGTGCCCAATTGGCAATCCCAGCGCCGCCCCCAGACTCCACCCTTCATTGGTTGCACACTGTTCCTGTGATAGGTGTGCCATAGTCCACTTAATCACCCCCTGATTGTTGGATAACGAGGTGGCTCTTTTTCTCTTATAACTAACGCCGAGTGAACAAGCCCCTTCTGTGTATGAAGATACCCTACTCCCATCCCTCCCCCTAACTTTGGAATAATTTCTTACGAGAGAATCCTGTGCATGCAATTTTAGGTAAAAATTATGAGTGTGTTTAATGCTCTTGACATATATGCCAAATTATTCTCCAGAGAATTTTTCTGTTTTACCACATGCTGATCAGCATTTGGTATCCTAATTCATTTGACCTCTGCAGCTATCATAGATGAAAAATATTTGTTTTAATTTATGTCTGAACACCAATGAGGTGGGACATTTTTTTCCCCTTTTGTTCAACAGACATTTACTGCTCCCCCTTATATGCCGGGGGGACATGAGATGCTGGACGTGCAGCATCGAGGAGCAAGTTCACTGCTGTCATTCATTCATTCACTCATTCAGTCGTTGGACAGTTATCTTTGGAGCTACCCCTGTGTTCTGGGCACAGAAGAAGCTCGTGTGGCTGGGGCTGGGAGGGTGAGTGTGGGGTCAGAGCAGGGAGAGGAGAGAGCTCAGGCAGAACCTGAGGTTTGCCAACACCTAAAGGACAGAGAGTGAGAAGTCTGGGGCGCAGTTGGGGTAGTCACTCAGGTGGGAAGAGAACAGGAGGGCCGTGGAGTCCCAGGCCTGCCAGTCCAGCTAGGAAGGGGCAGGGGAGGAAAGAAGGATGGATGACCAGCATTAAATGCTGCCACACCGCCAGGTAGAACAGTATTGGAAAGCGTCTCTCGGGTCCCCTGTTTCAGCTGTTCACACCCACTTGGCACCCTGTCCCCTGGGGCTCTGCTTGGTGATGCTGTCTTTCCATGAGCCCCTGCGGGCTGTAGCCCTGTCTCCCCACTCAGGTCTCCCTGCTCGCACACAGAATAGTTTGCTCTCTATTCTCTGCTCTCCCACACAGCCCCTGCACCCCACTTCTCCAGTCTCACTGCCTCTGGGGCAAATACTCCAGGTCCTAGAAGGCACGTTTCGAGAGCTCTGTGCTCCTGGTTTCATTTTGTGGACGCGAGCCAGGCTGTGTTCTTGAGACACGGGCCTGTCTCTCCCAGGGTCTTGGATGCCACTGGGAGAGAGTGGCCTCCAGCAGAGTGCCCTGGGGAGTCCTGCTAGGTAAAGCGGGCCCTGCAAGAGCGATGCGTCTGGCCACTGCTCCGTGTGCAGCGGCCCTCATGCAGAATGACCCATGTGGACTTCAGTATTAAATAGTTATAAAACACACGTAATAGCCATTAATATGATTAACCATCTATTGAGTGCATATTATATGCCAGACGTGATGCAAGTACCTCATCTTATTGGTTCCCAACAAAACCCAGTGTTGTATGTATTTTCCCCATTTTACAGGGGAGAAAGCTGAGGTTTGGACACTGGCCCAGAGTCCCATGCATAAGGGGCAGAGCTGGGGTTTGACCACAGGCCGTTTGCCTGCAGAACACACACTCCTGACCTCCACCCTGCGTGGAGGGACCAACAGGGCAGGGACGGGAGATCTGTTGAGTTCTGATTAGGGGCCTGGCCTCGGAGGGTCTGCGATTTGAACCCAGGACTGCCTGGTGTGGTGCTCACGCTGAGCATGTGGCAATGCGTCCGTCTCGTCCATGTGTGTGGTTAAAGGTGATTGAGATGGGCCAGGAGGAGGAGGGATCCCCTCCACGGCACGGGGTCGGGGGGCGTGGGGGGTGGGGCTGGGGGCTGGTCCCAGCTCTACAGAGGACAGGTGCTTTGGCACTGAAGGGAGTGGCATTCTCCAGGTCAGGGAGCAATGCCCTTTGGGACGTGGCATTCTAGTACATTCCAGGCAGGAAGAACAGCATGTGGAAAGTGACATATGTTTGTCTCCTGACAACGTCCGGGCTCCTCTGCCTGAGCCCAGGAAGCAGTTGCCAGGCAGCTCGGGGTGAAGGGCCCACCTGGGAGCCACTGTGCTGTCCCGGATGGGCCCTGCCTCCTTGTACAGTGGAGGCTATTGTCCTCCAGAATCCTGGGCTGAATGGCCCATTGAGGCAGAACAAAGGCAGCTCAGAGGTCCCGGCTGCCCCAAGCAGGGATAGGATGGCCAGCTCAGGCCCGGGGCTTCCTCTGGGCCCGCCCGGCCTCCTGCGTTCTTCTGCCCCGCGGAGATGGTGGCCCTGACACCTGGGGCTGCCAGTGCTGGAGGCTGGGACTTTGGCCCCCGGGGCCTGAGCTCTGGTCCTGGCCCAGTTGGCAGGTGCTTCAGCCTCAGAACCTGGTTCCCTGCCTGTGAAGCAGCGGAGAACAGCCACCTGGGCTTTCTGTGAGTATTGGGTGAAATGATCTATATACTGGACATAAATCTCCAGAAAAGGCAGCTACTTATTTTTTTTTTTTTTTTTTAAGATTTTATTTATTTATTTGAGAGAGAGAGTGAGAGAGAGAGAGAGCACAAGAGGGGGAAGCGGGAGAGGGAGAAGCAGACTCCCTGCTGAGCAGGCAGCCCGATGTGGGACTCGATCCCGGGACTCCAGGATCATGACCTGAGCCGAAGGCAGTCGCTTAACCAACTGAGCCACCCAGGCGCCCCAAAAGGCAGCTACTTATATTATCAGTATGAGCTTTTGGTTTTTTTTTTTTTTTTTCAATTTCAAAAAAGTTTTTTTTTTTTTTTTAAGATTTTATTTAGTTATTTATCAGAGAGAGAGTGCACAAGCAGGGGGAGCAGCACGCAGAGGGAGAGGGAGAAGCAGGCTCCCCACTGAGCAAGGAGCCCAATGTGGGGCTCGATCCCAAGACCCTGGGATCATGACCTGAGCTGAAGGCAGACGCTTAACCAACTGAGCCACCCGGGCGTCCCTCAAAAAAGTTTTAATGAAACTTCCAAGTATGTACAAAAGTAGAGGAAACAGTACCTGGAATTGCTCCTCGCCCATGGCCTTGCTCCACCTGCTCTGAAGATTACGCCATGCCCCTTCGTTAACTTTCCCCTCTTTCTGGCTGAAGAATTTTTTAAGCCAATTCAGGGCTCCGGTCCTCTCACCCCTACCCCAGCAGGCCAGGGCACGTCTTACCTGACCAAGTGCCACCACCCGCCCTACCAGAATGAGCACTCATGCCTTCCCATACGAATTGTCGGCCATCCTGGCAAGGTCCCCACTTGTCTCAAAAATGCCTTTTTCTAGTTACCGGGTTCAAACCAGGATCCCAAGTCCTGCACCTGCATGGGGGTGTTCTGTCTCCTAGGTCTTTCCTGTTTGAGACCAGCCCTCTATCCCATTTTCAGACCACTGACTACGGAAGACATTTGCTACTCTTCTGGAAAGATTAGTTTTACCCTCAGTGTCCCCAACCTGTGTCTGGCTCTCAATTGCCTTATGGGTCTAGAAGGTTGACGGGTGGTTGCCCGGATCCTGGGAGTCAGCCCTGGGGCGTGCCCCTCTGTCCTTCTAGGGTCCTCCTCACCCTTCATCAGCGGGGAGACCCTGGGCAGGTTGCTCAGGTGGTGCATGCATCTTCACCGAGACCTAGCCAGATGGCAGATTCATGAACAAGAGCAATGGTTTCTGTTGGAAGCTGTTGAGTTTTGAGATTTGTTACATAGCAGTGGATAACTGGAATAGTCCTGGATTCCCAGATTGAATTCCCAGTCGTGCCCAGCTCCTTCTTCTGAGGCCCCTTGTCCAGCTACTGTACTCTCCTTGATTCTGTAGCTCTTCCAGAGCCTTCCAGGGACTTCCTTCTTGTGTGTGTTAGCCTGTGTCAGTTTCTGTTCCTTATCACTGAAGGACCCTCGTTCCCAGTCCCAGCCAGGAGACTCAGCTCAGATCATAAGACAGGGCTGGCACCCAGGCCTTTCTGGAACCCAGGACCCAGAGTCCTGTCCCATGAAAACATCAGTAGATACAGATATCGGACATGTCTGCTTTGTCTTACACAGCTCAGCACCTGCCACCCACCAGGTGCTGGATAAGTACGTGTTTGAGTGACCCAGTGGACAAATGCCATCCTTGCGCCTGCCCACACCCCTGAGCACAAATAGTCTTCTCTTTGCAAAGTTCAGATATGTGCAGATTTCAGTGCCCACAGTCCTGTTAAATCACGCCAGACCTGCGGCCGCATGGATCAGACTTGAGCTACCACGGTGCGGTGACTCTGAGGAGCTGCATAAAGCGCGAACGTTGCTGCTATTTTTTCAGCGCGCAGATCACTCAGTAAATGACAGGTGCACGTCGTGGACTGTCCCCAGGTCAGTTCTTTCAGTGTCTGTCGTTGGCTGGTCACTGCCCATGTTATGTCATGCACAGACAGCAGAGCACATGGTAGTGCCACCTCCTTGTCTCCCCGTGTGACGCTTTACAAAAATGGAAAATCAAGAAGAGGGGATTGGCCAACAGAGATGACGGTCAGCAGGGGAGCGGAGGTGGTCATGCAGGAGGAGGAGTGTGAGCGGGAATGTGGGCGGAGTTAGAGAGGAAATTCCTGACCCCTGCGTGCAGCCGGGGGCACGGAGTGCGGGAGAACTTACCCCAGAAGACGTTTCCCGGTGCTGGAAGTGCCCGGGGTAAAATCTTGGGAGCTGACCTGAGCTTGGGAAGACGGGTCAGCAGAAGCAGCATCATCCGAATGACTCTCTGTACGTTTGTTTTTTACAAAAAAATGAAAACACTTGAATTCTCAATGTTTCTGAGGTTTTAAGTTACCATACTAAATAAATACTGGTTTTGCTATTTTTTATTTCTCTATACACTTAAAACCATCAATAAGAGAATTTTTAAAGACTTAAACATTTTTTTTAAGTCACTGAACATTGGGGCGCCTGGGGGGTGCAGTCGGTGGAGCATCCGACTCTTGGTTTTGGCTCAGGTCATGACCTCAGGGTCGTGAGTTTGAGCCCCGTGTTGGGGTTCATGCTCAGCACGGAGTCTGCTTGAGATTCTCTCTCCCTCTGCCTCTCCTCCGTGCTCGTGTGCACACACTCTCTCCACCTCTCTCTCTAAATAAATAAATAAAATATTGAAAAAAATAGAGTCACAGGATATGTGTAATTTCCAGATTGGTCATTAAGATCGCTTTGAATGATCTGGGCGTGCACAGTCATGTTTGTGCTCCCCCAAACTGAGCACTCCCTGTTCTCATTCCAAATGGGCAGCGTCTATACTGCAGGCCCTTCCACAGTGCGGAAGGAAGTCCGGAGCCAAGGAGCAGCCGGTAGGGAGTGGGGTAGAAGGTGTTCCCAGTACTCAGATGTTATGGGCAGAAGCATAGCAGGGTCTTCTAAACCCTGGCTGGAGGATTGCAGTCAGTAGTCTCCTTATTGAAGGCAACGACTCAAGAATATTAAATAATGCAAATCCCTCGCTGTGGAAATGGCCAGGCAGCCCATGGATCACTGTGGGAGGGACACACAGCTTCCCTCCACTGTGCTCACCGCACAGACCTCCAGCCAGCCCGTCTGCTTTGGGAACAATCCATCATGGAATGAACTGGCTGAAGGAGTCAGAGGCTGAACGATAGTGACTCCTACATCAGGTTTCAATGTGAAAGGTGATAAAAACAACCCGGAATATTTTATAGCCCCAAGGAGAGGTAAGGCTCTTTATTGAAGCTGTGCAAATATAATCCATCATCATAATGTGTCCCTCTCGTCAGACTGTGGGAGCTAAGTTTCATGTATGTTAAGATGCTCCTTGCAAGAAGATTTTAATCTTATTTTTCTATTTATTTTATCTCATTACAGAAACATTCAAAAATGCAGGAAGTAGAATAAAGGGCGGGGGGACTAATATCCTAATGTCATTGACCCCCAGAAACATTCCAGTTTTGTTGTATTTCCTGCTTACCACTCCCCTATAGATGGTCATATAAATACAGTTTGTATCTTTTAAAATATTTAACACATGCAACATTTCCCCATATTATCATAATTTCCAAGGAAACAATTTTTAATGGCTGCATAATAGTCCATCACGTAGATATAATTATTCACCCAATAACTAGGTATGGGTTCATTCATCAGACTGGGGTGGATGCCTGCAGTGGGTGTGTGGGTGGGTGGGGACGGGGTGTGGGAAGGAGGAATCGGGCACAGCCCCTCCCTGGAGAAGGTCTGGAACCAGGGAGACAGAAACAGATGGTCATAATACAGTGTGATGGCGGCTGGGAGACAGTGGGACCCCATAGCTGGGACCCCGTTGCAGTGTGGGAGCAGGGCTGAGTCCGGAGCCAAGGAGCAGCCGGTAGGGAGTGGGGTAGAAGGTGTTCCCAGTACTCAGATGTTATGGGCAGAAGCATAGCAGTCAGACCCAGCACGGCTCTAGGGTTGCTGGAGCATTAACTTGTGGGGTCTTGGAGCTGCTGGACAGGCCTGGTGGATGAGCAGACAGACCAGGCTGCTGCTGGGCAAGGGCCCTTGGTCATCTGTCCAAGCACAGAAGGAAGAGGGAACGAGAGTGGCCAGAGGTCTCTGGGGGTTTGGAGAGTGAAGTGGGAGTGGGGGGTGATGAAGATCAGAGGGGGGTGTGAGCACCTCCAGGAGAGGTGAGAAAGCTCCCCCTCCTCCCGCAGTGAGGCTCCTGGGGTGGGCAGTGGAGGGGAGTGGAGGAGAGTGTTGCACAAAGGGGAGGTTGGCCTGGAGGGGTGGTGGCGTGCCCTGGTAGAGGGAGGAGGGTTGAGCCTCCTCTCATGGTCTGGTCGATCCAAGAGCGCTCCTGAGGCTGGTAGCGCAGGTGACAGTGGGTGGAGGGTGGAGAGACCGCCCCACTCCTGGACACAGGCATCCCAACTTCGGGTGTTTTAAAGTAAGATGTGTTGAGCATCTTTGTGAATGTGTATCTTCCCGTACTTCAGGATATTCTTGTCTCTGGCTATCTGGGAATGCCATTTCTTGGTGAAAGGATAGGAAAGCTTTTAGGGGCTTGAATAAAGATGTGACTATCATGTTGTCTATTAAAATAAAAATAAACTTTATCAAAAATTTTGTTTGGGTGATCTTCAAAAGAGTAAGTCCACGGGTATCATGCAGCTCTGGCGCAAACCGCAGATCACAGCGAACCCATCAGTCTCTGTCCCTCCCGCTTAAGAAAAAAAAGGATCGATTTCAGCTGTGGCGCATGGTGACTTATGGCTGTTTCATTGTCTCTTGGTGTGTGTCCGATGGTGATGGGCCTCGGCTGTGCGGGGAGGACTCGTGCTGTGGACCTTTCTCCGCATCTACAACTCTCTTGGCTTCATGGGAGAATGACCGTGGTGGGCGGTGAGGGTGACAGTGAAGCTAAAGCTACCATTTCTTGACTGCCACGGTGTCACGTGTCATGGGAACTTTATACCCACCCTTGGGGGTGGCGGGAGGGACTCCCTTTTGTGTATCAGGAAACAGAGCTCCGCAAAGATCAGGTGGCATGCCTGGAGTCACACAGTGGGTGTTACGGTTACTGTTACTCCTTGACAGAACACTCAGTCTTAGTGACTTAAGGTGACAACCGTTTTATTATGTCCTCTGGATTCTGTGGGTCAGGAATCTGGGCAGGGCTTGGCTGGGCAAATCAGCTGTGCATGGCCATTGCTGAGTCCCCTTTCTAAGCTGGTGGGCGGGCTGGTCCACAGGGGGTTTCACTCACATGCGTGGTGGGGATGGCTGGGAGGCTGGGCTCCCCTGGGACCATCCACATGGCTTCTCCAACATGGTGGTCTCATGGCGGGTGGACTCCTTAGGGGGCAGCTGGCTTTCCCAGATCAGGCATCCCAAGAAGCAGGTGGAAGACCCAACTTCCTGACCTCCTTGGAGTCCCTCTCGTCAGTCGTGTGGCTTTAGTTCAGTTGAGTCACTGGCCAGCCCAGGTTCAAGGGGAACTAGACTCTGCCTTTGGACGTGGGAAAGCAGATGGGATGGGAGACAGTGCAGTGGCCCTCATTGGGAAACCGTCTGCTGCAGATGGCTGGCTGAGCCAAGCTCTGTGGTGGGCTCTGTCTGACCTTGAAGCTGCTGCCTCTCTGGGCCAGGGAGCGACATTCTCCCTTGCCGTCCTGACTGGCCAGCAGAAGCGGACGCCTCTCCCATGTACCACTTCCCTGATCAGAAGTACAAAAAGCATCCTGTACTTTGCCAGTTTAAATACAGAGTTCGTGGTAATGTGGATGAACCTTGAGGCCATTATGCTAAGTGAAATAAGGCAGACAGGGAATGCCATATGATCTAACTTATACGTGGAATCTACAAAGGCCAAAGCCATAGAAACAGAGATGCGGATGGTGGTTGCCAGGGGCTGGGGGTGGGGACAAGGCCAGGATGTTGGTCAAAGGGTACAAGCTTCTAGTTCTAAGATGAAGAAGCTCTGGGATCTAATGTACAACATGGTGATTATAGTTAATAATACTGTCTTACATATTTGAAAGTTGCTAAGAGTAGATCTTAAATATTCTCATCATAAAGGAGAAATGGTAATCATGTGACATGGTGGAGCTGTTAGCTAATGCTCTGGTGGTAATCATTTTGCAGCATTTGAGCGAATCAAATCAACACATGCAACTCGCACACCTTAAACTTACACAATGTTATATGTAATTACATCTCCGTGAAGCTGGAAACAAGTACAGAAAACGAGAGGTGAATACAAGCTTCCTTTAGGAGGTAGATTTCCTGCAGACCTGCACCAGTTAGAAGTTGTTAACACAGATGAGGGTGGGATTGGGTGCGGCATGAGGCGCCCCCGCCCCTCCCCCTCTGCAGGTGCACCGTACGGTGTTCACATCAGGGAAGGTGGCTTTGGGTGGAGAGCTGCTTTCTTTCTTGCCAGGGCCCCTGCGGTGGGGGAGGAATGCAGAAGACAAACAGGTGAGCTGGCTGGTTTTTCTGCTTGGCTTGACTCTAAGGACACACTGACCTCCCGGATCATCGTATTTGCTTGGCCTCATGGAAGCAGTTTTATTGGAAACCATTAGGGCCCGGTGGCCTGGTCCCAGACACGGCGTACGTGACATCTGCCCCCTGGCCGATGGACGCCATGCTCTGAGTGAACGTGGTGGAGGGGAAGGGAGTTGCCCTGCCGTTCAGTGAGAGCACGTGTGCGCCTGCTGGGCGGGGCGGGCAGGGTCCAGGCATTGTCCCCGAGGCAGATGCTCTCATTGTCCCCATTCAGCAGCCGGGCAGCCGGGAGCTCAGGGAGATGAAGGGACCAGAGTCCCACTGCTAGGACTCTCTTTAGCCTGTCTGCCCCACACCTGTCTGGCTCCCTCCTCCGCCAGGCCGCACCTTTGCCGGAGAGAGGAACACCTTTGGGTCTCGTTCCCAATGAGAGGTGAGCCTTAGAATCTCTCTGAGTCCCAGGCAATGACCTTTCCCCTGTAGACCCTCTCCTCCGGAGCAGGGGAGCATTGGGGTGCATTAGAGGTTCTCCTGGGTCTCTGGCCTCAGAGTAAGTGTGTGTGGGGAAGGCGTTCCCTTTCCTCTGGGTACTAGCAAAGCTAATGAAAGCGTCTCTGTCCACCAGGGCGCATGCAGGTTGTGGAACAGGCAGGTGCCGTGGGTTTTACCAACGTGAATGGGCTCAGCCTGCCCCCCTCAGAACCCCTGGCCAGGCTGAGGCTCCAGCAGCCAGTCGGTATTCATGCCTTTAATTAACAAAACAAAAATCCAGCGTTTTTGAGATACAATTGACATATCGCAGCAGTTCACCCATTTAAAGTCTACAACTCATTGGTTTTTGGTGTATTACATAATTAATTTTTCAAAAAGTGAGGTAGAATACATAGGATATAAAAATTTGCCACGTTAACCTTTCTCAGTGTACAAATCAGTGCCGTTAATCACATCCACGGTGTTGTGCAACCATCACCACTGCTTATTTCCAAAACCCTTTAATTACTCCAAACAGAAGCTCTGGACCCATTAAGCAACAGCCCCCATCCCCCCAGTGCCTGCCTCTCTTAGGGACCTCGTGTAAACGCAGTCACGCTCTGCGTGTCTTCGTGCCTGGCTTGGTTCCCTGGGCGTACAGCTTCTAGACTCGTCCGTGTCGGAGCAGTTGGGAAGGATCCTCAGGTTCGCTGGGGCAGAAAGAACTAAGCCACCCAGGTAGTCTTGGCGTTCTGCACGTGGGCGAGGTGGGGAGAAACCCGACCACAGCCCCCTCACACATTTGCCGGCGCCGGGGTGACACGCGGGTGGCACCGTCCTCTCTCCAGCCAGCGGGCACCTGGCTTATCTCCTTTGCGTCTAGAGGTGGGAGTGATTCTCCCCATTTTACAGCTGAGGAAACTGAGGGGCCCAGGAGGTAGGACCTCCCCCCACCAGGAGGAGGCGGAGCTGGGCTGCGCGGGTGGGGGGCGCTGGTTCCTGATGCTGTAGGCACTTGCAGTGATTCCTGACTCCCCTTTTTCTCGGCTTAGGGCCCCTCCCCCCTGCTTTTCCCCCTGGTGAGGTGCAGGGCACCAAGGGGGGCTCCAGTCACCCCAGGGCTGGCTTTCCTTTGCTCTCACTGTCCTGTGTGTGGTTGACCTGCCCCCGCCTCTCTTGGTGCCCCTGTACCTTCATCTCTAAATCAGGGCCAAGAAGAATGTCTTCTCGGGGTCACTTCGAGGCTGGAGTGAGGTAAAGCATTAGGCGCACCTGATACTCGGAAAGGTCCCATCAGATGCTCCTCTGCCGAGCAGGGGAACCCCATGTGGAGGGAGCCACCCAACCCCCCATGCTTGTTGGCCTCTCAGGAAAGACGCCACAGGGTGGCTCTGAAGGCCTTGACCCTTGGCCCTGACCCACCCCAACCCCAGCCCCGCCCATTAACCGCCTGAAGGGCGTCCTGCAGTTTGGCCACGAAGAACTGGAGGCAGGGACGGGAGCAGCCCATCCGGGCAGGGGGCGGGCAAGCCCGCTGTGGGGGCAGCGTGGCCAGCCCAGCCCTGACGGCTCCTGCCGTGCCCCTGGTGTTCCCAGGAGGGTCCTGATCTGTGCTGGGCCGGAGGGTGAATGTACCTCCGGGAGAGTGTGAGCTGGGACAGCCGGCGGGACAGAGCTGGCCACAAGGGCCCACATGGGCTTTGTGGGAAGGCCTCCATAGATGACTTTGCTTCCAGGTGGCTCCCTGGTCCCAGACTTAGAAGTGTTTGGGTTGGGGCTGGGAGGCCCCAGGGTCAACCCTGTGAACCCCGTGTGAACCCCAACTAGACCTCCCTGATGGCATCTTCCCTGGGGGTGACCCAATTTAAAAAACCTACAAACTGGGACACTTGGCCAGCTACATGTGTGTCCATATGGGGACAGTGGGACAGCAGGTGATAAAACTGGGGCAGTGGCTGAAAACCTGGAGGTTGGGGTCACTGTGGCTCTTTCCTTACAAGGGGCTGTGTGGTGTGGTGATGGGTAATGATGGTTTGGAGACCCCGTGCAGACGCAGGGTTTCCTGGTGACTAGCTGCATAGGACCCCGGGGAAGCCTCCCTGGGCCTCAGTTCCCCATTTGTGAAATGCAGGCCTTCTCGAGGGCACAAATGCCCATGTGTTCTCTGCAGAAGGCAGCACGCAGGCATGAGGCCCTGGCCCCAGGAGCAGGGGGGCCCATTACGGGGGGGCAGGGGCTAGGAAGTGAGGCAGATCCACTGTACCCTGACAGTTAAGACTCCAGTCTTCACAAAATTGGGGCTTGAGGGGATGTGCACGGTCATTGTAAGGGACACACGGCCCCAGGCCAGCAGGAGGTGGCTGGACCCATTTATCCATCTAAGGAAGGCACAGGCAGAGTGGGAGCCGGCCCCTCCGGTCTCGTTCAGTCTCCTGTCCAGGCTGTCGGGAGGCCCTGACCCCCAGCCCTGCGCCTGGGAGGGGTCGTCCGCACCCTCCCCACCCCGTTCAGGCACTCCAGGGGCGGGGAGGGGGTGGTCTGATTTGTGGGTTTGGGATAAGTTGTGACATAAGGTGCCAGGCCTGGGGCGGGGGTGGGGGTGGGTGAGGTCATTTCTGGGTTCTGGAAGAGCAAGTCTTGCTGGTGTTAGAGCTAACGCCCCATCCTCCCAGCTGAGCCCGACCCTGCGTATGGAGTTCTCCTCTCCCTGTCGGGGAGCTTCAGCCTTGGGCAGGAACCGGAGTGCCATTTATTGGGCTGCCAGACACCCAGCCAAGTCCCACAGGGGGAGGAGGAAGGAGAAGGTTACTGAGTACAGAGAATGCCCAGGAGCCTGGAGGGCGGGGGTGTCCTCTCTGCCCCCCTGCCTCCCTGGCCACCCCCAACCCAGGCCCTATGGGACAGCGGGGATGGCAGGGAGGTGGCTGAGAATTAATTATGCTTCGGCTTTGTAAACAGGCAGCTGTAAAAACCTATCAGCAGTGCAACACCTTCTCCATAAAACAGGCTCGGCTGGGTTTATAGCCCGAGGCCCTCGTCCGGGGCTGCTCTCAGACGAGGAACGAGGCAGCCCTCTCTGCTCTGAAAGGCGGTGCAGCTGGCTGTAGAGAGCACAAAGAAACAGGGACCGGGAGAGAGGGCACGTCTGGTGTTCACGCGTTAGATGCACCTTGTTGCAGTAAGAGGCTGCATTCAGGTGGGGGGCGTGCGACGTTTGGGAGAGGAGAGAGGCAGAAGGGGAGGAAGGCTCACCCTGCTGAGAAGGAGACTCACATGTTTGAGAGGACTTACGTGAGGTGCGAATCTTCAGCCCGCAGTTTATTGAGCGTGTGCTATGTGTCAGGTGCTTTGCTGGGAGTGGGGAATATGGCCATCGATGTGCTTGACAAGGTCCGTGTTCCGAGGAGTCCCTAGAACAGTCCGGACGGACAGGGAGTCAGCGCCGCGACGGTGGCAGGGAGGAGCCTTGGGGCTGGGCTTCCCGGAGGAGGGCCTGGGTGGTGGGAAGTCAGGGAGGGCTTCCTGGAAGAAGTGAATTCATTCAGTATGTATTTACTGAGGCCTGCTATATGCAGGCATTGAGATTGGTTTGGGGGGAGACGGGAGAGACAGGGTCCTGAGCAAGTTCTGGGATCTAAGGAGGAACAGGAGAGGGGAAGATGGTTCTAGAGGATGAACAGGGAGTGGGCGGCACGGAAAGGGGAGGAGGCAGAGGGAGGCCTGGCTCAGGACTCCTTGTGGGTGTGGAATTGTCATCACCTCCCGTTGACAGGCAAGGAAACAGAGGTGGGGGCTTCATAGCTCCTACGTGGGTGGGCGGGATTTGAATCCAGGACTGCATATGCCAAACCCCCCCACGGTGTGCACAGACCTCCCTGCACCCCTGGGGCTTTGGGGAGGGCACTGCGTCCAGGATGGCCCACGGCGTTCGTCGGCAGCCCCCGCATCGGCCTTCCTTCGTTGTTGGCCAGGATGCTTTGAGCAGGCGCTGCGGGGCTGGAATCCCCCAAGCTGACCCACTGTGTGCATCATCTGGTGTTTTCCTTCAAGCACTTGGCAAACTTCCAGAGTCCGGCTGAGCAGCTGCTTGATTTTTCTCTGACCCAGATGAAGAGCTGGGTAGCCATTCACCCACTAAAGTGAGAGACAGACCCTGAGTTCAGGTTAAAATGGGGATGTCGACGGCAGGTGAGGGAAGCCAGCGTTTGTGGAATGGACGCGGGAGACTGGCCAGAGGCCCCAGCCACGGTCTTTGTCATAACCATCTGCAGTTGGTGCTGGCACCCTTTCCCCCAGCCCCCCCCAGATGAGAAAACGGAGGCTTAGAGAGGTCAGGCTCTCTGCCCAGGGTTGCACAGCCAGCAGGAGGGTGGACTTGGGATTCAACCCAGCTTTGCTGACTCCAAAGTGCCATTTCCACCACACCGGCATCTCCTAGAGCTAATTCTGCCACTGCCTGAGACTCCGCCCCCAAAGCTATCTAGGACACGCAACACAGGTGACAGAGAATTAGGAGAGAATCCTACAGAAATGGGGTGTGGTGGCTCTCCCAGCAGATTGGGATCTGCCTTTTTTCAGGGCTCTCTACCCCCACCCCCCCAGCCCTGTTCCTGCACCCTGGACCTGCTATTTTCCTGGAAATCATAGCTCACCAGCATTTGCCTCCTGATGAAAGAAGAGAAGATTCTGGCCCCTCAGAGCAGGGAGACTGTGTGTTGCCCAGGTGGCCTGGCATCCTGGGACTTCGAGATTTGCTTCCCCGCTGAATATATACATACAAGTCTCCTGTCTGCTTTGGACAACACATCTTGCTGTGCACGGGGGCGGATGTCTTGACAGGAGGCCCTCTGCACAGAGCCCAGGGTTGGGGCCCGCGGAGGAGGCACAGGGCGGTCGGACGGCTGGGGGCCGTAGGGTCCTTGAGTCTGTACGGCTCCGTATTTTCCTTTTTCTCAAGTAACGTGTTTTGTGGACTTTTCTGAGCAGTTGCTTTTATAGTCATTAAAAAAATCAAACCCATTTTATTATTAAAAATTAATGTCATGTATTCATATGGTAAAAAATACTGGGAGCACACAGAGGCATGGTATGAAAATACTGTCCTTTCTGAATTGGCCCTTTGAGTTGTGCCCCATTGTGTTTAGCGGCTGGAGAGAGTTCTTGGTAGGGACGGAGCTGTCACCTGTTAGATAGACTATCTTGTGTCGTTTCATTTTGTTCCCTATTTTGCACGATGCTGCGAATGAACACCCGTGCCTTATATTTTGAGTAAGGTAGCCAAATCTATGGTGCCCGTTTCCCCAGTCCTCACCAGCACTGGGTTTTATGGCTTTCTACCCTTTCAAAGCCTTTCCTTCAGAAACAGTCCTGAGGCCGCCTCTGAGCTGCCCGCCGCCCAGGTGGGAGGCTGCTGAGGGGAGCGTGCCCAGGCCCTGCCCGCAGGTGCACGCACTGCACCTGGCTGGTCCCACAGGCGCCCTCTTAGGGGATGGAGGTTGGCTGGTTGGTGACTAGGGCTGACGGTGGGGATTCGAAGGGGCGTCGAAGGGGCTCTCTGTGGGAAGTGCCATCAGCAGGGACATTTCAGTTGCCTGCTGGGGTCAGCACTGCGCCTCAACCCCCATTAACCAGGACCTCACTTAACCTGACGTAGGGCCTTCCTGCAGCACATTCCCTTTGGGGTTGTAGTCACTGTCTTGTGGTTCCTTTGCTCTCCTGGGGCGAGGGGGACAGCCAGATACAGATGGCAGTTCCTGTCCTTTGCCCTGCTCCAGGAATTCCTGGCTGAAGGCCCTGGAGAGGGTCTCTTAGCTTCCTGGACCTCAGCTTTCCCACCTCCCAGGTCAGCAGAGCCCGAGCACCTTGGCCTTGGTGGTTCTGGCTGGCGGTTCTCCCTGAGTCCCAGGAGCCATGGTGCCTCAAGGGAGGAGGGGACCCTGGGACTAGGTAGAGGGATGGGGTGATCCAGATGGAGGGGATAGCGACATGCAGCATAGGTTGGGGGGGGCCTCCACTGAGGGACAGATTTGGTCCTGAGCCTGAGCCTTCATCCAGCCATAGCTTGGAGCTGGGGAAGGTGGGCCGACCCGGGCAGGGCAGAGCAGGGCAGGGAGGCCCCAGAGTGGGCTGTGAGCAAGTCAGGGGACCTGGACCCGAGTCCTGCCCTGCTACCCTCTCCATGTGACCTCTCGGGGCCTCAGTGTTCCCATCAGCAAAGTAGGGGCAACAGTTCTCAAAGTCTGAGTGTGGCTTTGAGAACCGCGTGGCACAGAAAGTGCCCGGTACGTGTTTGTGGCAAGTACTGTTCTCGCTAGCCAGGTGCTCTTCTTCTCATTTGCCAACTGCACCCCACGGGGAATGCATGGGAGCCCCCCGCTCTCCCTGCCCTAAGCAGGGGCTCAAAATCCTTTGATGGCGTGAACCGAAGAACTTTTCCATAATACTTTAGGATTATGAGGCCGGCACGGTCGCGCTGCCGGGGGAGGGAGGCAGTGGTGTGTGAGCTGCAGGGGCCTCTGTATCTGCTCTTACCCGAGGCCCTGGAGAACGTGGAGGCTCTGAGTCAGGGGCTTGCGCAGGTCACGCTGGGATGACAGACCCAGGCCTTGTCCCTGCAAACCTGGGCCCTCCCGAAGGGACACAGATGGATGTTGTTTTAGATGCTGTGGGTAATTTCCTCCTTGTTGTTCACTTGCCAAGGAAGTGGTCTTATTGCCCCCCTGTGCCAGCAAGGAATCAAGGTTAAGTCAGCCCCCAGGCCCTGCTCACCTCTGCTGCCCGAGTGAGTGGGTGGGCGGCGCGGGGCTGAGCCCTGGGCCTTGAAATTTCCATGGCATCCTGTGTGCGGGTGAGAGTCCGCCTCCCTCCATTCCCTCCATCACATTTATCCTGAGCACTTCCTCCGCAGGGAAGACAGCAGCCTGTTATGGGGTTATTTCAAGGGGATCCCCATGGAAACGGAGAGTGGGAGGCTCCCTCAGCACTGGTGTGTTGGGAGTTGCCGTGGCTTCCTGTCCCCAGCCGGCTGAAGGGTGTGAGGGCCTCTGCCGGGTCTCCCTCTGCACCTTGTGGGTCTCAAGGTGGGAGTCCCTTGCCCAAGGGAGGCCGCTCCCCTCCCTGCAAGCACTGTCCACCTCCCCACCCCTCCCGCCAGTCTCTTAGTGCTTTGAGCCTGTTCACCAGCTGCTGCCTGAATAAGGGCCTGGTTCATCCCTCTCCCCTCCATCCAGCAGGCTTGCATTTTACCAGCAGGCTTGCATTTTACGGCAGGCTTGGCGGGTGGGTGGGGGCGGGGCTGGGGAAGTGATGTCCTGTGCTCTTCCAGGTCAGCCTGTGCTTGGTGGCGGTGGGGTGGGGGGCGGTGGAAGGAGAGGTTAAAGATGTTGCAGGCTCACCTCCGAGTTCTAGAGTCTCAGGATAATAACTGACATTTGTGGGCACTTCCTATGGATCAGGGACAGTCTGAGCTCTTTACCTTAATCTTCAACATGACCCCCTAGGGTAGGGGGCCTGGCTTTTTACAGGTGAGGACACTGTGCTCAGCGTCCCTCAGCCAGGAGGCAGCAGAGCCCACACTTGGGAAATGCCAGCTCTCAGGGTCAGGGTGTGGTCCTTGCCCAGCACCCAGATGGGGCCCCTTGGGTGGACTTGAGGCCACGTGGCCACTCAGGGGCAGCAGATCTTCTATTCCAAGTTCGGGGACACATGAGGGCCGAGGCTCGGCGGAGGGGGGGCGTGTCCCTTTGCTTCCCTCAGAATACCACGTCGGCAGGAGAATGTTTGGAGGGAGCAGGAAGGAACCTTGGTGCTTAGAAAGGCCTCTTGAGCCACTTGGATTAGTGAAAGTTACACATGTAGAACTCCGCTTTTCTTGCAATTTTATTTATTTATTTATTTATTTATTTTTAAAGATTTTATTTATTTATTTATTTGAGAGAGAGAGACACGGCGAGAGAGGGAACACAAGCAGGGGGAGTGGCAGAGAGAGAAGCAGGCTTCCCGCGGAGCAGGGAGCCCGATGCGGGCCCGACCCCAGGACCCTGGGACCATGACCTGAGCCGGAGGCAGATGCTTAAAGACTGAGCCATCCAGGTGCCCCTTTTCTTGCAATTTTAACTTTGCAATCTCACTAGCCTATGTATGAAGCTATGCCTTTTTGTAAGATGAGTGCGGCCACTTCGTTTGTTCTTTGGATGTTTGGTTCACAGATGCAAAAGCCGAACTCCCTCTGTCAATCTGTCCTTCTGCAAACTTAGTTAACTAACTTCCCCCAAATTGGTTCCAGTTGGATTAATTAAATGCGCAGTTGGTGATGCAGATGTGCCAATGATCCCAGCATATCCTGTCTTAGCTGGGCAGTGAACGCAAGAATCTGGAATATTCTTAGCTGGTGCACGGAGATGACCAGGAGTCACCCTGAAAAGGCTCAGGGAGGTTTTTGATGCCACCTGGCCATGGATGGGAAGGTGCCCCGCAGAAACGATCCCTGGACATTTTTCTGATCTCTGCAGGATCGTTATCATATGTCACAGTAAAAACTGCTGAGTGCAAAACCATCTGCCCAGCTAGTCATCACTCGGAAACACAGGGACATTGGACGTCTGTGCACCTTCCGTGTGCAGCTTCCTTATGTTAAAAGAAATTTAGAAACTAAGTCCCTCCACCCTTAGTAACCTCGGATATGCAGAATCGGGTCTCTGAAGCAGTGAGACAGGGAGAGGCAGAGAGAAGGAGGGGAGTGACTTTGAGACCCTTGGGGGGAAATTGCACATGGGAGAACCCTTGAGAGTAAGTGGCATGGTGCATTCGGAATTCCCAGGACTCCTGGCTCCCCTACTTCCTCTCCGGGGAACCTGGGGCAAGTTATTTGACCTCCTTAAGCCTCAGTCTGCTCATCTGTAAAATGGGAGAAGTAGCAGCTAGGCTCTGCTGTTGTTGGGAGGATTGAGAAAGAAAATGGGTGCAGAAGAGGGCTGACCTGGTGATAGAACCCCCTCCCAGCCCCGGGCCCCGGCCACCCCGGCCTCTGCAGACACGGACCTCCTGTAATAAGTGTCAGGGCCTAGGTCTTATTTATCAGCCTGGTTTCTGTACCTGGGGAGACTAGCTCTCATCTGCATCGAGCACTTGGTAGCCACTTGTACTGTCAGTCTTTGTCCGTTACTTGGTTCTGGGCTGTAGCTGTCCTGATCTGTCAGTTCTTCCCTCCATCCGGGCAGAGGGCTGCAGGCAGCCCAGCTCTGTGACCAGGGTGTTGGCTTAGGCTGCTGCTGCGCTGGGTTGGCTCAGCGCTGGTCTCACCATGCTGCTTGCAAGCCTGCGTGGGCCAGACGAGGCAGCCGACAAGATGCACCCAGGAACCATCTGTTCCCAGCCCTTGGACCAGATGGTCTGCAAGGACACCCGGGGGTGGAGTGGGGAGGGAATACATTTACTGAGCACCCAGCATCTTCCGGAGCCTCTCTGTCGCCCTGTAAGCCCAGCATTGCCATTGTGACCATAGAGACCAGGAACACGAGGCCCAGAGTGGTCCAGTTGCTGGTGAAGGTCACACAGCCAGGAAGTGGTGGGGTGGGATCTGAATCCAGGGCTTCCTGGTTCTTAGCTCATGTCTTTTCCACCAGGCTACTGAGGTTCACCATCGTCTGGCTGAATGCAGCGGCAGTGACTTACAGGAAATATCCATAAATAGGGAGTGACTCATGCAGGAGTAAGCCGGCTCCTCTCACGGTACCTGATGACCCCCCGGGTCCCAGGGTGTCCTTGGGCTTTTGCACGCCAGTGTGGACGGCTTCCTGCAGCAGTATCAGACAGCCAGGATGGGAGGTTTGGGGTGGAGGGCACCCTGTGTGTGTCGTGAGATACCCATTGCTTATACAAACCTTCCTAATAAAATCAGCAGAAGATGGAGAAGCCAGGGTCACTTTTGAGAGATGATGTTGATTGTATTAAGGTTGGTCAGGTTGGTGTGTGTCTGAATTAGTCCTGCCAGGCGGCTGCCGGGCGGGCTGGCTGGGATCCTCACCAGAGTAGGGCCGAGGGGAGTGGGAAGGGGCCTCATCTCTTAGGGAAGTTTAAAAAATTGGGGCCACTGCAGAGCTTTGTTGTCCATGATGCTCAGAGTGGAAAACAGGGTTTCCCACAAAGTGTGGGAATGGGTGTGGATGGCGGTAAGCCTGCAGGAGGCGGTCAAGCATAGTGATTCAGGGCATGGGCTTTGGAGCCCAGCAGACTCAAGGTCAGGTCCTGTGCGTGGCCCTGGGCAAGGCATGCAAGTTCTCCGAGCCTCAATTTCCACAGCTGTGATAGGAAAAATACAGGTGTCTTCCTTCGGCGAATTCTGGGGACCCAGAACTCATTATGGAGAATGCTGGGCTCAGCCTCGTAGCCAGCAGCCACTCTGCATTCAAAGCCCGATTCCTCTTACTGGCTGTGTGGCCCAGGGTTAGTTGCTTAACCACTCTGCATACGTTTCTTCATCTGTAAAACAGGGATGACAAAAGGGTTCTCATGCCTTAGGGTTATTGGAAGCTTAAATAATTTAATTCATGTAGAATACTCAGTGAGTCCCTGGGACACAGAAAGTGCTGTTTGTCTCGGTGGCTCTGATTATCGCCATGCTCAGCAGCAGCATCGTCGTATCCTCTCCCCAGCCCCCTGGCGCCATGCTGTTTGTGGTGCGCACTGGGACCTGATGCCACCTGAAACTAAACGGAACTGAATGGTCAGCAGAGCATCGTGATCATGGCTTGGCGGCCCCAGGGGATGAAGCAGGTGGCTGAGGGCAGTTTTTGCTTCCCCCTGAGAGTTTTGGAGTGTCCAAGGAGGTTGGTCCCGAGCCCAGGCCTCTGCCCACTCGCCCACCTTCCTGCCAAGAGCAGGCAGGAGCTGATCCTCCCCCCGGGCGGGAGAATCATCTGCAGCCTGAGGCTTGGAGGGGAGTGCGGGCCTTCTGCTGGTGGGGCAGATGGCGGGGAGTAGCAGCCCAGGTGCTGGGAACGGACGCGGGAGACGGCACGCTGGACAGGCTGGTGGCTTCTTCGACCTGGGGCTGCCCAAGCCGCCGGCAGGTTCATTGCATGCTACGATGCCACATGTCACAGCTTTCTGAGTCACATCAGAATGTGACAGCCCGAGCTCAACAGCTCAAGGAACAGGATGGATCGGAGAGTGAGGTGGCCGTCTTGGCCAACTGGCTTCTCCCACCCACAGTTGGTGTTTGACTCAGATCGGCTGTGTGCTGGGTTTGACCCAGGTGGCCAGGTGGCTTCTGCCATGGCCTGTGAGACGTGGGAGGGGGAGGAGGTACTTCCCAGCAAGTGTTCAGTTCCCATGGCAGGGCTGGAGGAGGATCCTGAGCTGCCGATGAAGACTCGAGACTCGGGTGCTGGGTCCTTGTGCAGGAACATACGGTGCCTGGTGGAGCCAACAGCTTACATGCATGTGGGGGCCACCCCCTCCCTCCACAACACCACCCCTTTGTTACTTACCCGGTGCACCCCCGAGGTCCCTCTGCTCCTCACGGGGATGGCCACTAGGGCCGCGGAGGCCCAGGCTGAGGAGCGGAGGTCTAGACGAGGTTGAGGAGCAGGGACACGGGTGTGCTGAATGGTAACCCAGCTGCAGAAGGTGATGATGCCTGAGCGGTTAGCCAGGTGGGCAAGCCTGGGGGGCTCTCAGGAGGAGGGCACAGTGGGGCACAGGCTGGGCAGAGGGCAAGTGTGCATGGGGAGACTGCAGGCCCTCCAGGAAGGCAGACTGTAAAACAGGGTGGGAGTTGGGCACTGCGGGTTGTGGAGGCCTGTGGGGCAGGCTTGAGGAGGCTGGATCTTCCATGGGGCTGGTGGGGCTGGGAAGAGCATTGAGCTGAGGAGGGAGAGACCAGAGCTGGGTTGAGAAGGGCCACTGTGGCATCAGTGAAGAGGAGAGGGGCTGTGGCTGATGTTGTCAGGCCTCTGCCATGTCCCCTCAGAGCCCCGTACTGTTTTTGTGCATGAGGACCCCGAAGTGCTTTCTTTTCCAAGAGCCTGCACCTGGGTCTCCCTCAGGCTGCTGGAGCTCCCCTTGCCTGTGCCCTGGGGGGCTCAAGGTTCCTGGGCATCTGTGTCCTCTGAGGGGCAGCAGGGACTGGCAGGTATCATGGTACAAACACCCCGGCCCCTCGCTCCTGATGGGGACACCCTGGGGGTGACCTGCACTCCCCTCAGGGCTGATCCAGGTTGTCCTCCATGCGCCTTTTCTTGGCCTCACTGCCCTCCTGACCTCCTTTCCATCCTGGTCCCAACTCCCCACGCTCTTCCCCGTTTTTCCTGGGAACACGAACTAATCACTTCTGCTCAGAACCTTGCCTCAGAGTCCACTTCTAGACAGGGTGACAAAGAAGCCGGGCTGTCACTCAAAAGGATGTTCAGGGGAAATACAATGAGAAAGGACCCAGGCAGTGGCTGTCAGCTCAGCCAGCAGGCTTGGAGGCGAAGGCAGATGGGGAGGGAGGTGCTGAGGCCCTAGTGCAATGGAGGCTGGAAGTCAGCACCGTGGACAGCACTGGGTGGGGGGGCACCTGGGTTCTTTAACTTGGGTCTCCGCATTGGCTGGGCCTCGGGGACCACAATGGGGTTTTACAAATTGGGCATTTTACACCACTGCTGAAAACCAGGCCATCCTCCGATCAGTGCCATCCTGCCCAGGGGCTTGGGCCTCCCTTACGAAGATGCTGGTCTGTTCCCTCCATACCCACCCTGCAAATCCTTGGCCCTAGGGGACAGGATTTGATAGGACTTTGGGTTTCCCTGTTTCTGCTTCTCCTATGCATGGGATTGGAATTCTGCCTTGAACTTGCCAAGACAAAGGACTGATTGTTCAGGCATGAGGCTCTGAAGGTAGATGGATAACCATTTCCTGAGGACGTCCCAGAAAATGAATCTGTGAAGCATTTGTTTACTGTCCACATCCAATATGGATTGCTTTCCATTTGTTTGTTGACCCCATGCTAGGCCCTGAGGACCTAGGGATGGCTCAGTCCCCAGGGTCATGCCTCAGGGAAGTAGTGTGGAAGGGAGACAGTTGGACAAAGAGACAACTATGATGTGTGTCATTTTGATGAGTTCTGGGAGGGAGGGCACACAGGGGCTGTGAGACCTCTGTGTGGTGATGGAGGGATGGGGAACGTGACCCAGTGTTCCCTGAGCTGGCCTTAAGAGCTTAGCAGAGTTTCCAGGCAGTGAAGTGAAAGCAGAGGGCAGGCTGGGTGGAGGCGTTGGCCCCTGAAGAATGTGAAATAGCATGGTGTGCATGAAGAATGGTAAGTAGCAATGTGTGGGTTAAGCTTAAGCTGGCTAAGCTGGGACTGGCAGTGTGGATTTGGTTAGCAAGGACTCACGACATGTGCCTGTGCATCTGGACTTGACCCTGAAGTTGTAGCCATCCAACAAAGGTATTTAAGCTGGAGTGTGATGGAGTCAGATCAGAAAGATCTCTCCAGATCTGGAGGGAGGAGGAGATCAGGCAGGGGAGCCTGGAGGCAGGAGGGCCGTGGGGAGACTTGCAGACTTCAGGGGAAGGGAGAGGGCTGGTCCCAGTGTCTGGCCATGAGGCTGTGACCAGAAGCATCCGTCAGCCCAGATCATGCCTCCCTAATTTAGAAGAAAATGACATGACAGGAAAGATACTTGTCATCTCTGCTCTCCTGGGATAGAAATAAACTATTTTGAACCATGCCAAAGTTAGATTTCTAATTTTCTTCTTCATCTGCGTCTCATTTAGAGCACTAGAAACTGGAAAAGCGGCACAGTGAGAACGTCATGCCGTAAATCAGTGCACGTCACGAGCTGTAGAGTGAGTCATCTCTGCACGAGCGCACATCCTGCATTTATAATAAATCTAATTCTTTATCCTTCTGGGCTTCAGACTAGTAATTAGTAATTCCTGCTGCTGATGGGCAACCAGTGCTTATGCAGGGTTCATGCCAAGCAAGTTTATTTGAACTGCTTTTGCCGTTGCTAATGGATGTCCAATGAGCTGTTCTGCCTGGTAATAGAGGGGAAACATCCCGTTTATTTTGTTCTTGCCTCTTCTATAAATAAGGGTGGCAATAGTAACAAACATCATTTGCTGAGTTCTTCCCACATCCCCCCAGTGCTGCTGAGGGATTCAGCGTGAAAGGATCCTCTGTCCAGATGTCGTCTGCACTGTGTGTTCCGAAGTCCTGGGACTGGTATCGTCGCTGGGTTTGCTCTGTGCCCACGCTGTGTCAGGTTTCTACCCCGTAAACCATAGTGGGTCAGGGACTGCGTCTGCACCGTGTGTGTTATTATTAGCTTAATATTTTTCTTTAAAAACTGGCCCTCTACCATAAATGGAAAACCAGCAAATCAGGCCAAAAGTAAAAGATAAGTGTGGGTGTCTCTGCTCAAGCAGGATGTATATGTTCCCGGGAAACCTCTAAATTGGGAAAATCGCATGCCAACCCTGGGCTGGTGGGCAGAATAAGGCCGGGGCAGAGCATTGGAAACCTATGCAGCTTTGAACTAGAATGCTAACAAATGTAGTAACAATCCTCTAAAAATCTAGCACAGTTAAAAAACATGTTAGGGGCGCCTGGGTGGCTCAGTCGGTGAAGCATCTGCCTTCGACTCAGGTCATGATCTCAGGGTCCTGGGATCGAGCCCCGCGTTGGGCCCCCTGCTCAGCAGAGAGCCTGCTTCTCCCTCTGCCTCTCCCCCTTCTCATGCTCTCTCTTTTTCTCTCTGTCTCTCAAATAAATAAAGTCTTAAAAAACAAACACATGTTGAATTCCTAATAAATATTGGAACAATTGTATAATTTTCTCCTGTAAAACAAGGTGAAGGTGGTTTGATGTACAGGTGGAGACGAGTTCCAAGCACAGAAAGAGAGACTTGCCCACCAAACCCTTCCGGACTGAGCCAAGAGAAGGGAGCGAGCGAGCGAACGGGCATGGCGTCCCGTGCTGTCTCCCTTGGCAGCTTGCTGTGTTGGGCTGTTCGTGGTTTTTGTGTTCAGCTGCCTCCGCTGGCTGGCACAAAACATTCACACACCGAGAAACATCGTGCCTGAGCCAGCCCGACTTCCCTGTGCTCCTGACATCATTCTCCTGTTTGCCAGTCGCACATGACCCACTTCGCTTTGCAGCAGCACTGACTGTGGGGTGGCAAGCCGTGTCGTTCTGTGCGGCTGGGGGCACGGTGGCGGGTCCGGGACCAGGACTGCTCGTCCGGGCGCCTGGGATGAGAAAGGACGGGAAGGAGAGGTTCTGTGAGGACTCTGGCGTTAGGTGCACTCTGTGTGCCTTCCAGAAGATCTGGTCAAACCACAGCCAAGCCAACAGCAGCGCTGCTTGGGGATTGGTCCTGACCGAAAGGAGGGAAATGAGCCGAAATATTTCTGTCCCCTCCCTCGCCAGCGTCCATAGTTGTGTTACGTGAGAAAACTTCGTTTTGGAGACAGGAGTCGGCAGCTCACTCCCGCAGGGTGGGTGGGTGCTTTATCTAAGCGCAGGGGTGTTGTGAGGATTCGATGCGCGAGGGTTGGAAGGGACAGACAGCAGAGGTAGCCATGGCATCGAGGGGCCATCGAGGTGGCAGAGACTTGCTCGCACCGCTGAGTGCCACCCCCTGTCACGTCTGCAGGAAGCTGCTGTGCCTGTCTTGTGCACCGAGTTCCTGGGCATGTTTCTGAGTCCTTACAAGTACATCTCCGTAAACACAGGAGACAGATGGCGAGAGACATGACTCCCTCTGCTGTCCCTCTTTGCCTTGGTTGAGTTCAGCTTTGAAGACGGGGGCCCTCACGGGTTTATAATGATGGGGTCCTGGATGAAGGGACGTTGATGAGACAGCTCTGGTCCCGGCTTCCCTGGCTCCGGTCAAGCCAAGCTCCTCTCTGGGCTCGAATTCCCCATCTTTAAAAGGAAGGGGTCGCGCCCGATGGCCCCAAGAGGCCTTTGCAGCCCTCGAGTCTCACATCCCCCTGTGGCCAGCAGGACAGAAGGATGGCCTAAGCCCGAGATGCAGTTTCCTTTTGAGCAGTTCTAGCCATGTCTCTTGACGGCCATGTTCACCTAGCACGTCAGCAGCTTTTTGAGGAAATGGAACAAGAGGTATGTCCTTTACGTTGGTGACCAGGAAACCTGGCTGGTCGGGCCGTGAGCAAAGGACACCATATGTGAGGAGACACAGCGCAGTGTGATGCTGGGAGTGGCAGAGGGATGCTCCATGTGAGGGACTCTTACGATGTCTGGGAAGAAATCAGAAATTCAGGTTTGCGGGTCAAATCTCACAAATGTCTAAATGTTTGCTGAGAAGTCTTCAAACATCAGGTGGGCCAAAGTGCATGTGTGAGGTCAGCTTGCCCAAGGACAGCTTGGGCATTTGTGACCTCTGCATTCTAGTCCAGTAAGGGGCTCGGTAGACAGTGGCCCACGGACCACACCTGGACTGCCTCCTGTTTTCGTAAATGGAGTTTGCGTGGAATGCAGCTCTACGGATTTGCTCAGGTGCATTCATTCTGCAGCAGGGCTGAGAAGCTTTGTCGGACACAGTGCAGCCTGCAAAGCCGAAAATGTTTCTTCTCTGGTCCTTTATGGAAAAAGTGCCGACCCCTGAGGGAGTCATTGTGGGGCAGGGGAAGCATTCTGGATTTGGAACCAGGATGACCTGAGTACACAGCCCGGCTCAGGGAATTCCAGCTTGAAAACGACAAGGTAGAGACAGTGTTCCACCCCCCCACCCTTTTTTTTCCTCTTGGAAATTATCCTGAAGCAACAAGTGGACCAGTGGAGATGTTCATCTCTGATGCTGCCTTGGCATCTGGAACCCCATGTATGGGGAAGGTCAGTGCGGGCCACATGTGGGTGCAGGAGGACTCCAGAGGGAGAGAAGATGCCCAGGGCTGCAGAGCTCAGACGGAGCAGGGAAGCAGAATTCTCCACACCTTGTGGAGCAGCGGGTTTGAGTACCTCGTCGGCATGGAGCCCTCCCACTCTAGTTTTCTACAAAGGGAAAGCAGGGAAGTGTGGGCTGAACATGGTTTCACGTGGACAAACCATATTTTCCAGAAGCAGTCCCCAGGGGAGGCAGGGCGGGTGGGGGGCAAAGAGGCTCTGTGTGGGGTGCAGCCTTGTGGCCTCTTATCATTGCCTGGAAAACAGTAGAGGCCGAAAGAGCTGACCCTCACTCACTGCCTTGTATCATGAGAACTATCTCGCTTTTGGGGCTGTCTTGCACACGGATCTTGTATAAGTGGGTGGCTCAGGAAGAACCTGCCTCATGCGATGATGAGTCATAGTCAGTAGGAACCAGCACAGACTCCGTATGAAATTACTCTAAAAAGCCAGGAAAGTAAGAGGTGAAGAACATGCATGAGAAGCAAGTGCCACAAAGCCAAGGACAATTTCAGCTGTACACAGTGTCTTGGTTGAGGGAGAGGCACGTGAGGCGGTCACACCTGTAAGACAGAAGTGCCATGTAGGGGTGCAGGCACTCAGGAGAGGGGGCAACATGGCGGAGCCCCGTGAAACAGATGGACTGAAAAATACACTCTTCCAAGAGGTGAAGTCCACCATGGAATTATCCCAATGGGAAATACAAAGACACACTGGGAGATCCAGAGGGTGCGGCTGGGAAAAGCCAGGCAGATTCATATACATCAAGGAGGAGAAAGCAAGTTACATGGGAGATGGAGGGGATCCAACATACATGCAAACTGCGGTCCCTGGAGATTGGAATGGAAGTGATTAAGTTGAAGTTGATTTCAAGAAAACCTTCTGTGGATCTTGAATTTGTGGATCAAAAGGGAGTGTAGTGAGTGAGGAAGAGGAAAAACACACTCGGGTGAATTACAAGGGAAGATGAGGTACCATTTTGATCTGCCGTAGAGACAAGGACCGAATGGCCGATGATGTGTGTGCTGGTGAGGGCGTAGGGGAAGTAGGGATGCAGGGAGTGGTCACAATGCTGGACCCAAGGAGCTCACTTCTAAACACTGTCTACTGAAGAAACTCCCACAAGTGAGGAATGACACGGGTCCCTGAGATGCATCATATCATTGTTGGCAATGCCGAAGTGTAGAAGGAACTGCTGGCCACCGGTAGGGGACTGGCCAGACTACCCCAGAGTCTCGTAATGATTGGCGATGGAAAGCGTGAGGCAGCCCAATGCACCCTGAAGTGGGCCAATGTCTAAGATATTTTAGGTGAAATGGGCACGGTGCAGAGTCTTGGGCGATCTGGGACACCGTGGTTGATGAAAGTGGGATATGTTGTCATTGCTGTCCATACCACATTTTGGGCAGGATGATGCACGTGACACTGTTCACCATGGTCGCCACCAGGCAGGTGAGTGGGTGGGGAGGGAGAAGCATGTTGGGGAGACTCACTGTCACTGTTGGCTTTGTTGCATGACCAGAGGCTGCACAGCTTAGAAAGGTGACGACCATAAGCTCTGGAGAGCGGAGGCCACATGCTGGCTGGGCCACCTACCCTCTGTGTCACCTTGGCATGTTACTTCCCCTCTGTGGTCTCAGCTGTGTACAATGGAGTCAAGGATAGTACCTCCCTGCTATGGTCTTAATGTTTATGTCTCCCCAAAATGCATATGCGGGATCCTAACCCGAAGGGGGTGATATTAGGAGGTGGGGCTTTTGGGAGGTGATGAGGTCATGTGGGCAGAGCCTTCATGATTAGGAATACTGTCTCAGAAAGAGATCCCAGACAGCTAGCTTGTCTCTTCCGCCATGTGGAGTTAGAATAAAAAGACCGCTGAGGATTGGGGCCCTCACCGCACACCGAGTCTGCTGGTGCCTTGGCCTTGGACTCCCCAGCCTCTAGAACGTGAGAATAATTGTTGCCCATAAGCCCCCTGGTCTATGGTATTTTGTTATAGCAGCCGGAACGGGCTGGGATGCTACCATATAAAGTTGTTGAGGATTAAGGGAGTTAATTCAAGTGCAGTGATCAGGCAGAACCGTAATAAGTACGGTCACGTTAGCTGTTACGATTACTGTGTCCATGGTGGAACCCAGGGCTCAGATTTGGAGCTTGTGCGCCTCTTGGCCCGGTGGTGGATCAGCCACAGCCAGGAAGTAAGAGGTCTGGAGCCGGGCGCTGAGGAGGGACAACCAGCGTGGCCTGGGCGTCAGGGGGCGCTGCGCAGGGGTCGCCGCCATCCTGCTGGGTCTCAACGGGGAAATGAGGCGGTCCCGTTCCATGCCCTTCAGCTGTGCCAAATTCTCACGAGGCCAGCGCCAGGCGTAGGGAGGGTGGAGAAGCGCAGATGCATGCACACGGCCGTCGGAAGCATAAAGGAGAGCCACCGCCTGGAAGGGGATTTGCCAACATGGAGACACGGTCTCCAGTCCAGCTACCCCCTTCCCCGGGAAGTAGGACAGAAAACCTCCTGCGACTCTGCACAAACGAAGACCATTCACCAATCTTCTCCGATCCCCAAAGCTCCAAAAGCCAGGAGAGTTTTTGTAACTTGTTTGGCAGCAAAACCTGACTTAAATTGGGTTGATTGAGAGGCTTGAGTTGATTGAGAGTCCTTATTTGTCCCTTTAGTGTGAATTTTCATATGTTTTGCTACAGAAATAGAAATGTGGTTCAGCATGGGGCACTGGCCCAGATCCTCGGGGACCTCCTCTGACTTACGCTCACTCCCCTGCCGCTGCGGGGGCCCGGCTCAGAGTGGGCAAGCATGGCAGGGGACTGGGTTGGGGGTGTGGATGGTGGGGAGAGAGGAGAGCAGGTGTCTGGCCCAGCCTCCACCCTGAGTCCATGCAGCTGGAAAGCATCTGAGGTAGGCTTGAGATCATGAGAACCCAGGCTCTCATGGGAGGGCTTCCCCAGAAGCTGACCCTGAGACCAGACAGGAGTGCAAGTGATTAGTAAGGACGTGCTCCCCAGGGAGCCTGGGTGGGGCGTGGGGAAGGTAGGGCAGGGCAGGGCGTGATTTCAGGTGAAAGTAGTTTCTGGCCTGATCCTGGCGGATTGTCCCCACCTGGGGTAGGGCAGCCATTATGGCTATGGGGCTGGGGCGCAGGGTGGTCTTCACCACGCCCAGGCACTCCCTGCTCTCTTGGGGGTGAGAAAGCAGCTCTAGGAGTAGGAGGGCATCTTCCTTCCAGAGAATTCTGGGTGCAGAGGGCCAGAAGCTTGCACACAGAGAAGCTGGGGGGGTGGGGCGGGAGGAGTTTGGAAACTGGGAACAGGGAATGGATGGAAAACAGGGTCCCTGGTGCAGGCTTGGCGCTCAGTCCCCTCCGGGACATAGACTGGGGAAGAGCGCACTTACAAAGGAACCAGGGCGTGGTGGTCTAACCTCTGGGTCGTCCTGGGTTCTGCAGGCCTGCCAGGCCCTCCTCGCTGCGGAGGTCCCTGGAAGCCCTGTGGCCCTGCCTTATTCTGTCCCAGGAGGTGGCCCTCACCCCATCACATGCTGAAGATCACATTCCAAAGCGGCTCATGCTAGTTCATGAGAGCCGTTTACCAAGCTTTTCCTTTTGTGAGTTGGTCATTATCTTGATAGCAGTTTGAACTTGGCCATAGTATGAGTATTTCTCCTATGGAGATGGGCAGATGCTATGGTTCAGGCCCCTCCTCCCTCTGTGGTTCAGCCGCTGTCTTGGGTGGGCTCAGTCTGAGATTATGAGTGCTCAGTATGACTGCGAATCTCTGGCTGTGGGCCTGACCTCACACTGACACTCTGAACGCCAGTTTTTCCCAGCACCCTGTGGTGGGGGGGTCTTGTCACTTAGGGGAGTCCCCTTTCTCTTCCTGAAACTATGGTCCCCTTTGGCTTTTCACGGATATAAGGCACTAGAAGTGGAGCAGAGAGAGCACGGATTTTGGAGCCAGACCACTGGTGCAGGCTGTGTGATCTCAGGCAACTTGCTAGACCTCTCTGGGCCTTGCCTGCCTTCTGGGAAATCTGGATGATCATCATGGCCCTCCCAGGGCTTCAAGGGAGATCAGGGGAGACCGTGCAGGTGGCCGCTGTGAAGCAGCATGGCCATCAAGGGTCTAGTTATGGCGGACTCTCATTGATACTGGTGCTGGGGAAAATGCAGCTCATTGTGGGGAAGGAAGTGGATTCACGTGGCCACTCCTTAAGTGGAAGTTCACATCCCACCTTTGGTCCAGGCCCAGTTGGGAGGTGATATTGATGGACTAGGCTCTGAGCAGCATCCTTAGCCTCGGTGACTGGGGCATTCAGGTGGGGGTCAGGCTCCTGTAGCTAGGATGTGTGACCTTGGACAAGGCCATCAGCCCATCGGGGGGTGTGCCCTCCTTACACCTTTTCTGTACCGACCAGTTGGAGCAGGCCATCCTCAGGGAGGAGCCCTCATCCTCAGACCTCTGGAAGCTTCCTGGGAGCCAGCCTGCATTCCCAGAGCCTTTCTTCTTGGACGTGACTGGGCATTCATTTATCCCCTGACCGTGAACTCTGTTCCATCAAGAATTGATGTCCATGGTGTTAGCATACAATGAAGCTTCAAGGAGGTGGTTAAATGTTAGGAGACAGGTGATACATTTGGCTTTTCATCCCTGTCAGAGCTTTCTCACGACAGACAAGGAGAAGCAAGACAGCAGCATGGTATATTCTGTGGTGAGCTTAATCTGGAGCAACAGCCAGGACCGCGGGGCCCCTCGTGCTGTTCGTGACCATGGACTGGGGTGTCCTTCTGATCGACGGCACTGGAATTAGTTCTCTTCTACTTGACTGCTTGATTTGGGGTTTCCCTTTCATATTTGCTGTTGCTTTCTTTCATGGCTTTCCTTCCTTCTAGTCTTAAAACACATCTTAGTGAGGCTTGGGGTCTTCATCATTTTATTTTATTTAATTTTTACCCTGTAGGAGGGCCTGAGATTTACTCTTAATTGACTATTGATTATCTGATTTGAGCCACACTTTTTTTTTTTTAAGGGATGTGAAAATCAGCTTAGAAATGAAAATAAAAGATGGGGCGTTTAAGTTAGAAAAACACAATGTCATGGTCAGAAATTCGGGCTGCGTCTGCCCCAGTTGTTGGGTTTAGAACCGGGTTGGCAACGACAGCCCGAGGGTTAAATCCAGCCCGCTGCCTGTTTTTGTAACTACAGTTTTATGGGAGCACAGCCCCACCTCATTTACGGATTGCGTGCGGCTGCCTTTGCACGATCACGGCAGAGGTGGGGAACTGCGACAGGAGCCGTGTGGCCCACAGACTTCTCTCCACGTTGACTCTCCAGCCTTTTTTAGGAAGAGTTTGCCAACTGTGATGGTTATTTGTGAACTTGGCTGGGCTGTGGTGCCCCGACGTGTGGCCTGACATTATTCTAGATGTTTCTGTGAGGGCATTCTTAGACGTGACTAACGTTGAGATCAGTAGACATTGAGTTAAGCAGATTACCTTTTAGGATATGGGTGGGCCTCGTTTAATTAGTTGATGGCTGGAATAGAATGAAGACTGACGTCCTCTGGGCGAGGGGGAGTTCTGCCAGAAGACGGCCTTCAGACTCACAAACTGCAACATGACTTCTTCCTGAGTCTTTAGGCTGCTGGCCAGCCCTGCAGCTTTTGGACTTCTCAGCCTCCATAATCACATGAGCCAGTTCCTCATTAGATTTCTTTCTCTGTATAAACATCCTGTTGGTTTTGTTTTCCCTGACTTATGCCAACCCTTGGGATAGAGGAAAGCGTGTGGCTCAGGGTCGGACAATATGTAGCGAAAGACTGTGCATATCCTAGGAGTCAGGCAGACCTGGGTTTGAATCCCAGCTCTGCCCCTTCCTGGTTGGGACTTTGGAGCTGATCCCTTCACCTCTCAGGGCTCTGGTTCTGATTCTGGAGATTGCGGCCATCTGCTGCCCACTTTGCGGGGCCCTTGTTCACGACTGAGACGCTTAACAAGGGGCCTGGCGCCTGTTCTGCTCACTGTCAGTGTTAGCAGCGTAAAGGAGTTGCCTGGCTTATTCATCAGTCTCTTGTGAATTTGGTTCAGTGGAGTCAGCTGTCCAGGCCTGCTAAACTCCAGCTGGCCCTGACAAGCTGTGGTTTCTGAGCCAGAAAAAGGGAGGCCCTGACCTTTGATGGTAGAGTCGCAGGGACTTTGTGACATTGGTCTCCTCCCTGTCCCCCATCCCCCTCCACAGAACCAAACAAGCCCCAGGTCCAGGAGCTGGACACTGGGATGGTGTCACTTGATATCAGCTCCTGCAAACTTGGCTGGACGATGGGAGCTTCAGGCCAGCCGTGTCCTGACGTCTTGTAGAGAGGCGTCTGTCCCGGCAGCTGCTAGAGGGGATCAGGCACAGCCATGACAGGAACCAGAGGCGAACAGAGACGGTGAAGGTCTCCTCCCAGGAGGCCCCTCCAGCCTTCTCTTCCGGATACCCGCTGGACAGCCTGGCTGTGGAATCGCTGCAGGGAGGGATGGGACGGACTTGTCGGCAGGTGCACCAAGAGGATGGTATGGGAGGTGCCGCCGTGCTGGACCGCCAGGGAGTGTGGGTGCTGGCGCGGTGCTGTCCTTTCAAATTTCAAACCATGGTCCTCACCCGGCCTGCTCTCTGGCTCGTCTCCTCATTTGCAAAGCAGGGGCACCGGCGCCCACCTCGGTGGCACTCCGTGTCAGGGGGAGGAACTAGGATCGTGGGTGACCTGGGCCCAGGCGCCTCCTTCCCAGCGTCCTACCTGTGCCGTGTCCATGTAGGTTGGACACCTGGAGCCTCTCCCTCTATACCTGGCCTGCCTATGAGATGGTAACCTCCGTCTGGTTCCAGCTGCTTACTGGGGCTTCCATTACTGTGGCCACTCATGCAGGGGGCTCACTGTCTAGTAGGAGGTGTGCAAACAGACCCCTAGCAGGCCAGTGGCCTTTAGAGGTGAGGGTGGCAGAGAAGGGGGTGGCTGTCATCACTGGGGGTGTGGACAGGCTTCATGAGGAGGGTAAGGGGGGGGCATGACCCTGTAGGCCATGTGTGGAGCCCAGGCACACTGGGGAGGCTGCTCCCATTTCTGTCTGGCTGGAGCTGAGCACGGGAGAAGGGGCAAGGAGCCTGGGATCCTGGCAGGGGCAGCCTCCTGGGAAGGCCCCGGCATGGGCGCCCCTGGCCTGGCTGCAAATGGCAACGCTCAAGATGCGGTTGTTGAGTTAGTCAGAAGGAATTGCCCGGGATTTCCTGGTCTTCGTTTGAGCACCGAGGTACTGAATGTAGAGGCCTCGTTCTCCCGCCCAGGTCTTTTATTCATGCAGTAAACATGTATGGAGCACCTGCTGTGTGCTAGGCCTGTTCCAGGCACTGGGCGTGCGGCAGGGGCCTGGCAGACCTCTCCGGGCCCTCTAAGTCCCATGGGTGCAGAGCAGTCAGTAGGGGTCCGAAGCTGGGCCAACTCAGCTGTGTGGGTCCCATTAGCAAAGAGCTAGGCTCTGGGCCAAAGAGGAGAGTGGGGCGGCCTGCTGTGCGGGTGGGAAGAGCACAGGCTTGCCATCAGAGCTGAGCACGAATCCTGCCCTGCCATGTGACTCCCCGATGACCTTGGGCAGGTGACCTGACCTCTTGGGGCTTGTTCCTCTTTCTAAAAAAGGAGCTGAACTTGACTTCTTGAGGGCCCCGGCCAGCACCCACCCTCCGTGATGCCGTTCCTGCTCTGCTGTAGGATTCTCCATTCTGTCTTCTGATGCTGCCGTTGGGAGTGTTTTGGAATGCTGGCGGGGTATGCAGAATAAAGTGGGGGTGCTGGGGGCTTCGTGGGGATGACGCTGAACTGGCACCTGAAACATAAGGAGCACGTGGTCGTGCAGGTGTGAATTCCCGTAGCAAACGCACATCTCCCTGGGCAGACCGAGCCGACCACTCCCCAGGCTGGTCCCAAACCCCGTGTCCTGAGGCCATGAGCACCTGAGGGCCAGGCCCCCATCTTGTTTCTCTCCCTCCCCAGGCCTCAGCCTGGAGCCCGGCACCTGGGAGGCATGCCGGAAGAGCTTGTGGAAACACATGGGCGAATGGAAGGATTCCTGCTGTTGCCATGAGGTTACCATCTCATAGGCAGGCCAGGTATAGAGGGAGAGCGGGACTGCAAGGCCGCCTCTCCCCTCCATGGTGAGCGTGGCGTGTGAGGGCTGCGGGCTGCAGGCCACTGGCCGCTTGCTGATCCCAGGAGCTGCTTCCTGACACTCCCAGGCCCGGCGGAGAGACCCAGTGGGTCCCGGGGACGGAGCGCGCCATGGAAGGAAGTGATTTGCCATGGCCCCACGGGCACCATGGCAACGGCTGGGTGCCTCCTGGCTCCCTGGATTGGCTACGTGGATCAGAGCCTGGCTCTGGGAGATGGCCTGCCCACCCCCCCGCCGGCTGCAGAGCACCCTCCCCACCCGCACACTCAAGTATTGATACTGGGGCCCTGTTCTCCCTGCACGTGGATTGGCCCCCACAGATGCCACTCCCCGCTGTCTCGGTCAAGGGCCATAGCCTGGCAGTGAACAGAGATTTCTCACAATGCTGGAGGCTGGAAATCCACAGTCACGGTGCCAACCAGTTTGGTTCTCGGTGAGAGCTCTCTTCCCGGCCTGCACACGGCTACCTTCTCGCGTGATGCAGAGAAGCAAGCTCTCTCATTTCTTCTTAGAAGAGCGCTAATCCCTCTGCGGGCTCCACCCTTGTGACCTGCTTGCCTCCCAGGGGCCCCACCTCCAGATATCATCCCCCTGGGGGTTAGGGCCTCAACATATGAATTCTGGGGAGATATCAACGTTCGGTCCACGGCCCCCAGGATCTGATGGTGGGGTGGCTTCAGAAACGCCAGGCTGTGCTGCTCCATGGGGGACGGGAAGGGACAAGCTTTTCCCGGGGTTCCTGTGTGTGCTGAACAGGAAATTGCAGCTGCTGGGGCTGCCCGGGGCTCTGTTCTGGCACAAAGGCAGAGGGTTTTGCATTTGCTCCAAAACCAAAAGCCACAGGTTCACATGCTAGGGCAGGGGGCAGAGGTGAACGCGTGGGGCTCCTGAGCCCGTTCGTAATGGTTGTGGGAAGGGTGTGGCTGAGCTTGTGCCCTGGGCCAGCAGGGTCTCCGCAGAGGGGGGGGGGCCAACAGGGAAGAGCTCACTAGGGTTGGGGAGGACAGGCCGCAGGGGAGTGGAGCAGGATGCTCTAGGGACTCGGCAGAGAAGGAAGGCCCTTGACCCACCCCATGCAGCCTCTGCCTTCGGGCACGTGGCCCTGCCACATTCTTCCTCTTATCCCTAGGTAACTCCCGATGAATGAGCACAGGAACGGCGAAGGCCGTCTTTAGAGCCTTCTGGGTCCCAGGCTCGTGCTAAATCCTTTGCCTATATTAACTTAAGTCTTCCCTGGGATAATCCTAGAGTTGGAGATTTGCACCCCCAAGTCCCAGAGGAAGAAATGGGCACAGAGAGGCCAGCTAGGCAGCTAGGCAGTGCTGGAGTCGGGATTTGGACCCCCAGAGTCAGGCTCTGAGGTCTTAGCGTTGGCCATTTGTGAGGGAAGAAGTAGACTCTCGGAGGTGTGGTCATTGTCCCTGGTCTTGTGGGAGATAGAGTCACGCCCCACCTGCCTCTCCCTCAGAGCTCGACACGCAGGGCACAGTCCTGTCCTGAGCCTTTGCACACCCAGCCCCTCTGCCTAGAGTGTTCTTCCTCTCCCAGTGTCACACCCCACCAGCAGTCCAGGCCCACATACAGGGCCTGCTTTGAGGAGACCTTTCCTGGGATCCCCTAGGTACACCTCACCAACACTGCTTGCCCTGTTTGGCGTCTGTCTCCCCAGCTGGAATGAAGTTTCTTAAGGACGTGTGTTTCTTGCTTACCAAACTGCCCATCCCCATGGATAGCACGGGGCCTGTCACACAGTAGGCCTCTGAATATGGGTTGAAGGAATGAGCCAGTGCCGAGTGAATACATTGCAGCGCCTCCCATGCAGGGCATGGCCACGGCAGGAAGTGAGTGTCTGGCAGGCCCTGGGACAGGATGTGAACCCATGTTGCCGGGTCGTTCCCTGGCTGAGAGGTGATGTGTGTAAGATGCACGGCGTGTTACTGGCACTCGGTGGGCACTCAGGCAGTGCTAGTTATTATTCTCTTGAAACTTCGGTGAAGCAGGTGTGACATTTATTGAGGTTCTGCTATGTGCTAGAGCTTTTACATGTGTTACTGTTATGGGCTGAATTGTGTGTCCCCCCCGGATTCATATGTTGGGCCCTAACCCCCAGCATCTCCAAATGTGACTGTGTCTTTCTCCAGAGCTAGTGTAGGCTCGGTTTCACCCACAAGGCTGCTAAGCTCAGAGGCTGCTGTCCAAATTCTTTTATAGAATGTATGTATGTACCTGGTCTGGCTACCAAGCTGTCTTTTGCCTGCATTTCATTTGAAGCTGACCACACCCCACAAACGGCCGGATCTGAGCAGGTGCGGAGCCCAGCGCGGTGCAGGCTCGGTGCTCCCGTGGCAGCCCTGTGCCCGGCGCCCTCCTCTCTTCCCTCAGCTCTCTGGCAGTGGAAGCCACCTGGTTGGTCCGCACCGTGCCAGCCAGGTCTGCGGCAGCCGGCGGACACGTGGCACAAAGCAGGTGACACTCCGATCCGGAACTGCCCCATCACGGTGAGCCATAAACACTCAGTGTAACACCTCGGTGCCAGGTGGGGTCCTCTGATTGCCAGAAATGGGATAGGGCATTGGTCCCAGCTAGGGTCTGGAGACCGGGCAGGAGCCGCAAAGCCAGATTTGTCAACGGCAGCCTGGGAATCTGGGAAGCATGAAGCCTGCGATGTCCTTGGGCGGGACGGACCAGTAGCAGGACCTTGGGCCACGTGGCCACGGCCGAATTCCAGGCCCTTTCTCTTTACGAGCATCCGATTGGCCCGCGCAGGTCATGTGACAGCCAGGAAGCCCGTGATTGGCCAAGCCCAGGTCTCCTGCCTCAGTGGAGTTGGGGGCGCAGAGGCGAGTCTGGCCGCTGTGTTTCCGCCGAGGGCGTGCAAATAGGAAGGGGCCGCGCACAGAGCAGCCAAAAAGACATCAGACGCCCGCCACTCCCACTGTGTGTCCCCCAGTACGCTTGGGGTGAAGGGTACTGACATGGGGTTGTGCCTCGGTGCCTCTGGCCCCAGCCATCCCTCTGCCCGGAATACCCTCCATGCTCTTCAGAGCCCAGCCCTGCACCCCTCCTCCACGGAGCCCTCCTCAAGCCCACCAGGCCACCCCCTCCCCGCCCCCCCCAGCAGCACAGCTTCCCTCCCAAGGCTGTTGGCCCAGTTGGAGAAAGCCCAGGCTTGGTAAACAGGTGATGGTACATTCATCTAAAATACCTGGTTAGTGGCCTTCAGCCACGTATTAGTGAGCACACAGTGTGGCACGGTCCTGGTGCCAGGAGTGTCGGGACCATCTCTGCAGGTCAGATGCGCATCAGTCATTTTCAGCGGCTTGTACTGCCTTATGTGGGCCACGGCACCTCATTTTACCAACGTGCTTTCTTGGGCAGTAGGTTTGTTTTTACTCTGTTCATAGCATCTACTGGGCCCTGGAATTCATCACTTCCATCAGCAGATCATAGGTGCTCGGTCCCCAGCAGTTCCCTTTCCAGACCTAAGCAAGTGGGAGCCAGAGGTGGGCATAGGGAGGCGGTGAGGGGCCTGCCCCTGCAGCTCACGGGCAGAAGGTGACCCGCTGCAGAGCAAGTCTGGTCCCGGGGACCAGAAGCTGCATGGGCAGCTCCGAATCCCAGGCTGGGCTCTCTGAAAAGCCTTGCTGCCTGCTTGGTTGATGGGAGGGAGGGGACGCTCTTGAGCCACGCACAGCAAATGATCTTATTCTCACCTTTATCACTGGCGGTTCGTGCTCATGGAAGGAGACATTGGCAGTGGGGCTTGGCAAAAAACAAGCCATTTGTTGTGGCCGTGTGCCAGCCTGCGTGTTGTCCCACAACCTGTCCTTGGGAAGTCTTGCCCACCTGTCATGGGGAGCAGAACATGTGTCCATGTGCCTGTGAGACGGAATTGTCCACAGCCTTGATAACACAGTTCCCCGGGGAGGCAGCATGAACGGGTGGAAGAAATTGGGGGCTGCAGACTGTAGTGGGTTGAGTAGTGTCCCCCCAAATTTGAATCCACCCAAAACCTCAGAATATGATCTTACTTGGAAGTAGAGTCTTTGCAAATGTAATTATATAAGATGAGGTCATACTGGAGTAGGATTGGGCCCTGAATCCAATGAGTGGTGTCCTTAGAAGAGGAGGGACACACAGAGACACAAGGAAGAGTGTCATGTGAACACAGAGGCAGAGACTGGAGTGACACACCTACAAGCCAAGGAAGGCCGAGGGCTGCGGGCCACCACCAAAAGTGAGAAGGGCAAGGACAGGCTTTGCCCTGGAGCCTCCATAGGGAACCAGCCCTGCTGACACCCTGACATTGGCCTTCTGGCCTCCAGAACCGTGAGACAATACATTTCCACTGTTTCCAGCCTCTGTATTCATAGTGGGAAAGACACAGGCCCGGCCCAGCCCCTAACTTGCTGACCCCAATTTTCTTCCTCTGCAAAGTGAGGTATTAGACTCCGTAGGGGCAGCACACGTTTGCTGTAAATGACCCGATAGAGAAGATATTTTCGATTTTGTGGGACTAGAATACAGTGTCTGTTGCATAGTTTGGTTTGTTATCCTTGTTTGTTTGGTGTTTGTTTTACAACGCTTTATGAATGCAAAGAACATTCTTTTTGTGGGGGGGGGGAGGGCAGAGGGAGAGAGAGAGAGAGAGAATCTTAAGCAGGCCCCATGCCCAGCACGGAGCCCGACACGGGGCTTGATCTCACGATCCTGAGATTTCATGACCCTGAGATCATGACCTGAGCCGAAATCAAGAGTCAGACTCTTAACCGACTGAGCCACCCAGGCGCCCTGACAAATGCAAAAAAACATTGTTAATCTTGGATTGGATTTGGCCCACTGACTGCAGTTTGCCAGCCCCTGGATTTGAGGCATGAATTCTGCTTGTGGGGAGCCCCAGTCCCACGCACAGCCCTCCTGGGCCAAAGGGTCCTGGGTTCTGCTGTCAGCCACATGCTGATGGAGGAGCCGGCCTGGAACCCCTCAGGCCTCCATTTTCCCACCCGTCAGTGTGGATAAGGGCTGGTCTTCCTGAGTGAAGGTCACGGGACAGCACTAGGCGGGCGCATACCGGCCTGTGTCCGTGCCCAGGGCCCTTCTGTCTTGTTCGCACTTCACTCCCTGGTGCCAGGCGCAGGGCTCAGGGGAGAGTGTCTGAAGAAGGAAGGAAACTTTCCAGAAGCTCTCTCTGAGTCAGGTGTCCTCAGCTCCCGTTTCCACAGCAGTGCCTTCCATGCTGTCATTGTCCCTTAGGGAGGGCAGGTCATCTGGCTGAGTCACCTCCATACAGTGTTTGAAGATGGAGAAGAGTCCACGAAAGTGAGGGACACCTGATGGGGGTCTGGGCTGTTGTCTGTGATTTGAACCACACCCAACGCTGGCACAGAGGAAGGGCTGGGGCCCGGCTTCAGTCCCACAGATGCAGAATCTAGAAAAGAGGGAAATGATGTCTAAAAGCAGTGCGAGCTGGTCCTGGGAGCACAGAGTTTGGCGTCAGACCCCAATTTGAATTCTATCTTTGCTGCCTAGGAGCTGTGTGACCCTGAGTGAATGTCTTAACCTTGCTGGGCTTCAGCCTCCTCTCTTGGAGGGCCCAGCAAGCCTCCCTGGCAGGTGTGTCCTGAGGACAGGGTAGGGAGCAGCTTACTAACAGTTCTGTTGCCCTGTGGGCTCTGAAGGATGGAGCCTCACATTTTTGCCAGGCCCTGTCTCCTTCCAGAGTGGGTTTGTGCCCCCTGTCCCCTTGGGTCCTTCTCATCTTGGCACCGTGCAAGGGTTGCGCTGGTCATCCCCATTTTACAGATGAAGAAACAGAGGCTCAGCAAGGGAGGTGACGTACCTGAGGCCACAAGGCAAGGTCCCGGGCAGAGTGGGGACCACAGCCTGGTCCTCCTCTTGCCCCTCCCCCACCCCCCCCGAGTCACTGCCTGCTCAAGGCTGTGTTTTGGCCACAGACGGTTGGGCCACGTGGGCCAGAGCTAAGAGAAGCCTCCATCATCTCAGATCATTGGATTGAATGACAAAATCCGTCAGGAACGTCACCATTTGAGGCCTGGTGACTCCACTGAGCCCCTCCCTGCTCGCTGCTCCATGCACCCACCTTCTTCCTCCCCTCCCTCCCCTCCCCTCCCTGGGCACACACAGCCTGGATCCCACCCTTGATTAGATTTTCCCAGCTTTAATCAGAATCTATCCCAAGAAGGCCTGTTTGATTGCCCTCACATAACAGGTATCTTTGAATTATTGCCACAGGGCTGAGGCCATGGGCTGGGGTCCCTGGGGGCCCCCTACTTGAGAGCCTTTGCTGGAGAATGTGTTTACCCAGAAGCTGGAGCTGTGTCCAGCAGGAGCCAGGCAGACTGGGGCCTGGAAACGCATCCCGTTGAGCTGCCCTTAGGATTCGAGGAGCTGGAGCTCATTCCGGGCGTATTGCAGGGAGGGGGTGGGTGTTATCCAGGAGGGCCACAGAGAGGGAGGGGCTCCAGGAGCCCCAGAAAGGGTGGTGCTTCTTAGAAGAGTCCAAGGCCCGAAGCTGGCGTCAACAGGCATTAGAAGTAGAGGAAGGGCCATGCCCTTAATTAGCGTGCCTCAGAGGATGTGTGTGCGCACCTCGTCCATGGGGCCTGGGCATCCCTGAGCTCCTCTTGTTTTCTTAAATGCAGCACCCCCCCACCCCATCCCCGTCCCTGTCCATTCACTCCCTCCCCTCCTCATCCTCGATGACGTCCTTACAGGGGGCACGGGCTGATCCAGACAGGGGTCAAGGAGGCAGCACAGAGAAGCAGAATATGGCTTTTAGCGCTGTGCTGTGGCGACTGGAGGACATGGCTTAGGGGTCTTGGCAAATGGGCTTCCTAATAGTGAACCCCGGAATTGGTCTGGCGTACCCACCCATCTCTAGACTCTGGCAGGCATGCAGGGGCAGAGCCCGATGGGTGGGCTCTCTGCGGGCACCTGGCTCCCAGGAGGAAGGCGGGGGGCTGGGCTCTTCCATCCAGCCCTCCCTCCAGGGACACCAGAGCGAGTCACCCTCCCTCTCAGGACGAGTGCCTCCCCTGCAGAAACAGCAGGAGTCTGGAAGAAGTGTCTCCCCAACTCTGGCAAGTGGTGCCAGCCATCCTGTGGGGTGGTGACAGCATGGCCCCGGGGTAGGAGCCCAAATCTTGAGAAACAGAAGGGTCTGGACTCAGAGGCTGGCTCTGCCACTTGACGTCTGTGTGGCTGGAGGGCATGTTGGCAGCCCAGACTGTCAGTGGGTCAGTGTAACTAGAGCGGGGAGGGGGGGGAAGGGGGATGGCAAGAGAGAACCCTGGCTTGGGTGCCAGGGGGGCTCAGCCAGGGCTCCCACTTCCTCCTGGAGCTAGCAACTGGTCTGCTGTGTGGGAGAAGCCAGGCTGCAGGGGGAAGGGTTGGGCAAGGCTGGGGGCAGTGGTGGTGAGCTCTCGGCTGAGCCGAGGCTCGGGGGGTCCCAGAAGAGCATGATAGGGGGCTTCAAGATGACAGAAGGGATGGGCTGTGCTTCTAGATTGGCCGTGACATTTCCACTGGGTTCCATTCAGACCTGGCTTTGAATCTGTGCTCTCATTCTTGGTAGCTGTGTGACTTTGCCAAGTTGTATGACCTCCCTGAACCTCAGTTTTCTCATCTGTGAAGTGGGAGAAACTCCCTGCTGTGGGGTTGTTGTGGGCATGCGTAGAGAGCCCCTGGCCCAGGCCTGGGCACTTGGGCAGCCTAATGAGTATAGTATCCTGGTCAGCATGTTGTCATGAGGGAGGTGGAGGGGCATTGAGCTGATTCTGGCTTTGAGGCTGGGCTGATGGGTGGACATGGCAGAGGAGTGGGTTTCTTTCGGAAGATGGTGGGCTCAGTCCTAGACATGTTGTATTTAGACTTCTGGTGAGGGGGCAGCTGGGTGCCTCATTCGGTGAAGTGTCTGCCTTCAGCTCAGGTCATGATCTTGGGGTCCTGGGATGGAGCCCCGCATCGAGCTCCCTGCTCAGTGGGGAATCTGCTCCTCCCTCTCCCTTTTCCCCTCCCCCACTTATGCTCGTGCACGCACGCTCTCAAATAAATAAACAAAATTAAAAAAAAAAACTTCTGGTGAGAAATTCAAATAGAAAGACCCAATGTGACAAGCAGGGATTGGAACAAAAAATTGAACCTGGGGTCTCTGTCACTTGTCATGTGGATACTGGAGCTGGGTGCTCTGTGTGGGCCCAGAAGGCAGATGGATGAAAAGGGGAAACTGGTAAGGGAACCCTTTGGGGAAGGATGTTCTCACCACCGCCACCATCTTAAGTCAGAATGGGTTGTTCAAGGAGGTAGTGAGTTCCCCATCATGGGAGGTATGAGAGTCAGCTGAAGGTCTACCTGGGTGGCTGTGGAGAGAGGACAGCAGAGAGGGCTGGACTGGATGATCTTCCGGTGCCCTCCTGTGTGTCCGAAGATCTTCAAGGCCCTTGGCATCTGCCCAGCCTTTACACAGGATTCAGGGCACAGAGGTTCTTTCCAAAGTGTAACGGTCGCCCTGGTCCACACAGGCTTGAGCCTTGGTTGGGCAAGCTTATCAAGGTTTGTTTGTTTGTTTGTTTTTTCTTTTTTCACAGAAACAGTAAAGCAGGCACAAATTTGCCTTTAAAATAAGATGCTGAGCGTCTGCCAAATGCAAATGGATTTAAACAGCTGAAAGTCTAACCTTGAGACGTGTTGTGTCGTTGGTTGATTCGGAGGGGCTCTGAGCCCCTTGCGGGCTGTCCTGGCAGACCCACTGGCACTGGCGGGTGTGGGTCCTCAGAGAGGCATCCCATCCCGGGTGTTCGGCTCTGAGCGAGGGACATGCAGCCGGTCCTTGAACACATGGACAAGGGAGTGTGGCTGTCACGATCCGCTCTGTGCCAGGACAGGGCTCTTTGTCCGTTGTCCTGGCATTTCATGACCCTGTCTCCCCAGATACCTGCACCCGTTGCTGTCACCACCCGTCCCGTCAGTGTGAGCATGAGTGAGATGGTCCTTCGGCCCCTGGGAGAGTGGCCCCTCGCTGCCAGGGTCATGGGCAGCAGGCTGGTGCTGGAAGCTGGCAGCACATGCTGAGCATGTGCTGAGATAGCCCTGGGCAGGAAGTACTTTCAGATGAGGCCCCGAGGCTCAGAGGGGTTAGGTGACTGGGCTGAGGTTGCACAGCCATGGGCCATGAAGGAGCGGCAATTCCCGCTGGGGTCTCCACTTGCTGGTCCTCCCTCCACACCGCAGGGCCTCGTTCTAGATAACACCCAGTACAGGGCCTTGTGAACACACTAGCAGCTCACTGGGAGTGCCTTTCCCTGACTTCTCTGAGCCTCAGCTTCCCCATCTGTATGATGGGAGGAACACCTGGCCCTTTTACAAGGCTCTTTGAACTTGAAGTGAGAGCCAGATACTGGCTCTGCGTAAACTTTAAGTGCCTGTCGCCTTCCTGGAGGGTAAAAGGGACTGTCACCTTTGCCTGGTGCTCTCCCGGGGCCTCCTGCTTTCTGCACAATCAGCCTCACCCCAGCAGAGAACAGAGCTGCCCGCATATTCGTTTCCATGGGCATTCCCACTGCGCACGTGGACAGAGCATTCACACACCCAGCTCAGATCTTCGGGGAACTAGCGCTTCTCCTAGGGGTAGAAAGTAACACAGAGCACTTCTGAGTAAATCCTGAGTAACTTACCTGCTCGGACTAGTTCTAGCTCCAGCCAGGAGCAGGACACACACATCCTAGGCGGTGTTTCGTTTCTTTGAATGTTTATCTGTTAAACCACACACCGTAGCCACACGCACGCACACGCACGCACGTGCACAATTTATAGTGCCGTCCCGGGCATTATTCGGTAGATTTGGGCCCCATGGACCTGTTTCTGGCCATTGACTGGCAACATGGTGTTGACTGCAGAGCCATGAGTGACGATTCTCTGATTCTGTTGCAGGCGGATGAAACCGGTGGGAGGCAGGGAGCAGGGTCCCAAGGGGCTGGTGGCGGCTGGGAGCTGACTGGTCCCGGGTAGGAGTCCGGCTCTGCCTCCGGCTAGCTGTGCTGTTGGGCCAGTCACCCCCCCTTCTCAGGCCTCGGCATCTCCGCTTGCCAACAAGACGACTGGTGGGGTGTCCAGATTTAAAAATGCGGGTCACACAAGAGCCCGCAGGGGACAGCCGAGTCAGCTTTGGCTGTCAGGACAGGACCCAAGGCCCACGCTCTTGTGCCGACGGAGGAGCCAGCCGGGGGCCTCCACCCGCTGGGGGCAGGTCGTGGCTCTGGTAACGGCGCCAAGACAAATAGCCGCGGGCTCGGGATGCGCCGCACACCACCCCCCTGCATGTGGTGCTGGGGTCCTCGGTGGGGCTCCAGCAGCGATAAAGTCGGGTGAATCCCCGTATCTGAGGGCCGTGGCTTTGACCACAAGCTGCTGAATAAATGGGGGGTTCAGTTCCAGCTGGTGTGAGTGTGAGCATGTGTGTGTTCACTCTGTTTATTTTGGGGGGGGGACAGAGTAATTGAAATTGAAGTGAGGCGGCTGTGGGATTGTTCCAAGTGCACAGAAGCACAGGGTTGGGGCCTGGGAGGCTCTCAGAGCCTGCAGGGGCGGTGCTACTCGGGCGGTTTTTCATTGTTTGTCCAAGCACAGAGCTGGTGTCCCAGGACACCTGCGTCCCGGGGGACGTGCACAAAAAGGGCAGGAGTCACTGTCAGCTTCAGGCAGCCGGCTTGACCTCCCCGAGCCTCCTCTTTCTCACCTGTAAAATGGGGGTGATGCCACCTAGGGGGGTGGGTTATTTTCAGGGGTCAGTGCATTTGAACCATGACAAAAGGGCCCCGCACATCGTTTGTAAATAAATACTCTGTTCCATCTCTTCACATCCTCCTTGCTGCCTTTGACTGGCAAATGTCACAGAAACTGATCTTTTATCCAAGGTAGCTTTTTAATAACATTCTCATCCAGTGCGGATTTACTGGGCGCCTCCTGCGTGCTCCTCCCTGGGCACAGGGCATGGGGGAGCCAGAGCTGGGAAGGGGCAGACCTGCTCCCAGGCACGTGCACTCCTAGAATCTCAGGGCTGGAGGAAAGCCAGCGCCGAAGGCTTGGCTTGTTTCTCTGCAGCATCTTCTACATGGGAAACTGTACCTTCCGTTCGCACATGTCCACTGCCAGGGAGCTCACCATTTCCGTACCATTCTACCTTCAGCTTTGACTGGTGGGTTCATCCATAAACTGAGCTGAATTTCTCTCCCCAGTGTCCCCCCACTGGACCAGTTTGGCCTGTGGGGCCACACAGACCGAGTCCTTTCCCTCTTAACCACGAGAACCCACCAGACATTGAGGACAGGGAGCCTTGTCTTCTGTGAGCCTTGTCTTCTCTTGGTTAAACATCCCACATTCCTTCCAGCGTGCCTTTTGGAATAGGGTTTTGGATCCCTTCTGCCCCCTTAGTGCTCTGCTCAGAATGCACTTGGTTTTGTCTCTGTTGCCCTAAAATGTCTGCGGTCGAACCCAGCTGCCCAGCAAACAGCCGTTCCGACCACCATCTGCCTTGGTCCTCAGGGCACTCTTCAAAGTAGGTGGCTGTGGTGGGCGCCCTGGTCTTTGTGAGCATACCCCCTGCTGAGTGACGGATGGGTGACATTGGAGAAGTCACTTAAACCCCCTACGCCTCAGTTTCCTCAGCTGTAAAATGGAATTCACTTAATGCTTCACAGGGTTGCTGTGGGATTAAAGGAGGAATAGCAGGTGAGTAATGCACCCAGATGGTCAGCCAGTCACTGCTGGCTGCCATGGTCATTGTCAGTTTGTTACTGATCTGGACCCCTGGGGAGCTCCTTTACTGAGCTGGGCTGGCATCTGTGACCCTACAGGAAGTCTGGTCTCACCAGTCTGATACAGGAAGGGACTGCCACCCCCGTGCCCACCAGCAGGAAGGGCTAAGGAAGAGAAGGGAAACAGCGACTTCCATTATATTTAACACTTAAAGAGCGCCTGCCGTTTGCCAGGCCCTGTTCTAAGTCATTGTCAACTCTTAACTCATTTAATCCTCAAAACAACCCCTTGAGGTATTATTTTCCTCATTTCCCAGATGAGGAACCCGAGGAACCGGGAACAGTACGTAGCCAGGTAAATGGCAGAGCCACCAGGACAGCCCAGGTGGAGAAGAGACACCAATCCGAAAACTGACAGAGCACGGTTGGTTTAGGAAGAAACAGAAGTTGTGGGGAGCAGGGGCGCAGAGGAGGAGAGATGGGAGGAAGGTAGGACGGGCTGGCAGAAGCAAACCTCTCTCATGCTTCTCCTCGCTGCGCGCCAGGCTCTGTGCCCAAGAGCCAGGCATCAGCACTAACACTCCCACCAGCCCTGGAAGTAGGCACAGACAGCCTGGGCTGGATGCCCGGCCGCACCCCTTCCTGGCTGTGTGACTGTGGGCACCTTGCCTGTCCTCTCTGACCCTCGGTCTCCTCATCATTAAAATGGAAGTAATAATCGTCCCCACTGCACAGGGCTGCTGTGAGGATCAGGTGCTCAGTGTACGGGAAGGACTCTGATCCTGTGTGAGAATTTCTGAGAGAGCCACCTGCCCAGACTGAGTTTCGTCCTCATCTGTCTGGCTCTGGACGCACCACACCACCTCATGGTCCACACACCAGCCAGAATGCCCCTCGATGGCCCCTTCCTTCATGCCACTGCATCAGATGCTGTCACCTGCCATCCCCCCCATTATCTTTTTGATATTTTATCTTCCATCTCAACCCGAACTCAAATCCCAGACCCCCCCCCCAGCTGGTGCAGGAACGCCCCTCTCCCCGTACAGACCTCCTGGTGCACACCCCCAGGGACACGGTCACTGCCGCTGCTCCCCGTGTCGGGCTGGGGTCCCCTCCTTCGCAGTGGGTGACTAGGGCGCACCTGGAGCAGAGGGTTAATTAAATCACACAGCAGGGTTTGTAGAACATGGGATGCTTCATTAGGCCCTGTGTGAACGAGCACGCCCAGCACCCCGCACAGACCCGTGAGCTGGTGTAATTACAGTTACACGCGGCTCCAGTAGCCCCGAGAGGCCCCAGCGGCCGGCTCCTGCTTGGGGCCCCACAGAAAGTGGCCCTGGGCTCTGAAGCCCAGTTCTAAGCAGGCATGCCCATCTCTTGCTGGCTTGCTCGTGGCGCAGCGCTGGGGCCCTCTGTTTAAGGGCATCTGAGGGACACATGAGGTTCAGATGGTGACACCAGTGTAGCTTCTCCTATAAACTCTGCTTCCTGAGAGATTGCCCCGAACTCTGGAACCAGCTAGGACTTTAGGTGGAGGTGAAACGGAGTTTTCATCAAACAGATGCCAAGTGAAAGGCAGGAAGAACATTGCAGATCCATCTGCTCAAGTTAAGGAGCTGAGAGCCTGGCACCACTGGCCAGTTTTCCAGGAAGCTCTGAGGCCACGCTGGATGGGGATTTTGTGGTGAGGGTGCCCTGGGATCCTATTGGGGACCCTGAGACAGGGATGCTCCTGGCTGGTTCTGGCCCCTTGAACTGGACCCAAGGCAGCCGCCCCTGATCTGTTCCATCCTCCCTTCTCTACCCACCGACCTCTGCAACACTTGCCCTTGGGGTTTCTCAGACTTCCTGTGGCAGACACGCTCAGGGGCTGGCTTAAAACCCAGCTTCCCAGGTCCCACCCAGAGTGTCTGGGGACAGGGCCAAGGACTCTGCATTTTTAACAAGCACTGCTGAAATCGTCATGCCCTGCTCTGGATTATTCGTGTTTCTCGTGGCCTTGGTTTACAGGTCTTGCAACCCCTAGGAATCCTTACACCTGCTGAACTCACAGCCCACTACCTTTCACGAGCCCCCTCCAGGGAGAGCAACGTGATTGGCTCAGCTCTCTGGGCAGTCTGGTGATTGGCTGCCTCTGAAGGGGTGTGTCTACCTCGTGATCCAATCAGCTGAGGGCAGCGTGGAGGCTGTGGTCATGCGGTAAAGAACCACTGACGTAGCTGGTGGCGGGTAAGGGACCATGAGAAGTCACTGCTGTTAGTTGATCAGGTTAACATTTGACCTCTTTGGGGTGTTGTTGCATAGTTTGGGGATCCTAGTCTCTTCTGCCATTTAAATTTTTTCTCACCAGCCAAATGGCCCACACAATGTTTAAACTCCCAGTAATCACCAGATTTTTGGCATACCCTAAATCAGTGCTGAGCGATAGAAATGTCATGGAGTTTTCTAGTAGCTGTGTTGCACAAGCAAAAAGAAATAGGTTCAATTAATTTTAATAATTAATTTACATATCCAAAATATGATCAACATATAACCAATAGAGAAATTATTGAGATATTTCACATTTGGTTTTTCATACGAGATCTTTGAAATCTGTTGTTTGTTTTATGCTTACAGCATATTTCTGTTCAGGCTAGCCACATTTCAGGGGCTCCGTGGCCACTGTGGCTGGTCGCCACTGTCCTGGGCAGTGCAGCTCCCCAGGATGACTTTATATCCTGTTGATTATGTTTTTATCCACTTTTGAATAGTTTAAAATCATTTAAGGACTTTTCCGTCCATTGGCTAAGAGTATTTGACTTCAAAATGCTAGGTTTTCGGCAATGAATGGTCATAAAACCTGTTGGAGTTTTGGAGGATTAGGTCCCTTCTTCCTGATTCACTCCCTGTGTCCTGATTTTTTCTGGGTCTTTGTTGACAGGTCAGGTAGCCCATTATTTCTGATTAGTAAGTGTATTTATTTTCTGGGGGTGCCCCATTTATTATCACAAACTCTGTGGCTTAGAACAACAAATTTATTTTTCACTGTTCCACTGGCCAGAAGGCTGAAATCAGGGTGTTGGGAGGGCCACGTGCTCACTGGAGACTCTGGGGAAGAATTCTTTACTTTTTCCAGCTTCTGGAGGCATGACCTGCCTTTGGCCATATCAGCCCAATTTCTGCCTCTTCTATCACATGGGACTGTGTCTCTCCTCTGTGTGTCTCTTACAAGGACACTTGCCACTGGATTTAGGGTCCACCCAGATAATCTGGGATGATCTCATCTCAAGAGCCTTAATTTTATTATGTCTGCAAAGACCCTTTTTATAGTTAAGGCCACACCTACAGGTTCTGGGGGTCAGAACGAGGACATATGTCTTGCAGGGCGACAATTCAGGCCACCACAGTGAAACATTAGTGTTTCAAATGTACAAATGAACATGTGAGGAAGCTGAGGCGCGGTTTTCTTTTTCTAGGCTGCAAAATGACTACAGCAATAGTGGGTTGTATGAAAGGCACGCTAACCCAGCAGCATCTGCTGGTTCATGTTGGCTGGGCTTTAGACCCCTTTGGCCGGGACTGGGCAGGAGTTAATTGGATAAACAAGCCAGATGCATTCAGAAAGACAAACTGAAAGATGGCGGAAAGACAAGAATGTCTTACATTGTTCAAAAGTAGATATGGTGATGCTCGTCACATGCTCTGAATAGGGCATAGGGCTAGGCTCAGCACAAGCGCTTATTTAATAAATGCTAAGTCTCATCATCGCACCTGTGATTATCATGATTGTATATTTATATCTATATTGTACACCTTTATATTACTATGGAGGATGATAATTGATAAACTAAGAGAAGAGACTCCTGCCAGGATGTGAAACAAAGAATTAAGCTGAGTCTATAAGTCACCAAATGGGTTTCGGTGACAAAAACCTTTCTTTATGAGCTCTCGCAGCTCTTTGGTGATGCTGTTGCCCGTGGTCATGCTTGCTTACGGCTCCCTTTATATGCCCATCCTTCTTGTATATGATCATCAGGATGGCACTAATTTGGGTTTGCAAATGAGGTTTTTTTTTTGATGTTGTCATGTCAGCATCTGGATTCAAGATGGGATGCTTCCCAGACCTGGACCCTCCGGTGTGGCCCAGGGAGCAGGCCCAGACCCTCCCCCGATCTAATCACCCCCAGGAGCCTGGAGGATTTGCTAATGGGCCCAGGAAACCATAAACAGTAATGAAAGAGCTTGTGTTACTGTGGGCACGGGGTTGCCCTTCCCCATCATTACATTGGGGGATCTTCCTTCTGCCTTTGAACTGGACGAGAAGGTTCTTTCTCCCTGTGGCATTCATTCGTCCCTGCACCCCGCCCCCTGTTTGTCCGTTTGTTCATACATTTATTCACCCATTCATTTGTTCAGTAAACCATTGTCAAGTGCCCACTAAGAGCAAGTTTTGAGCATCGCCCTTCCTCTTCACAACAGAGGAGGTGGGAGGTAGCTGGCTTCCTGCGGGACAGGAAAGAAGGGCAGTGGGGTCTTCTTCTGAGAGCCGCCTGGCTGACCTCACCCAGCTCTTCTACTCCGGAGGCCCGTGACCTTGGGAGAATCCTTTAGCTCTTCTTATTTGGGGAGACTAATAGAATAGCAGCTGTCTTACAGAGCAGCTTTGAGAATTGAAGGAGGTCATGGAAATGACCCCCCACTCGCTGCCTGGCACAGGACAGTGAAGGCGTGAGAACTCGGATGCTTCTCTAGCACTCATGCTGTGCCAGACACTCTTCTGAGAACCTTACACCCGTGAACCTGTCCCAGTCTCCTATAGCACCCCACTACCTGCCTCTCTGCACACCTCTGGTCTGCCCACTGCACATCAGGACCTCCACTGCAATCACCTGGTGCCTCGAACCCACCCTGCTTTTCCATACCCACCTGCCCTCATGCCCGCTGCAGCCCCTGCTTACCCCTGGCCTCCAGCCTCCCCTGCGGAACCTGTCAGATGCAGATTCCTGGACCCCCAACTCAGAAATGTCAGGGCCCGTCATCTCTTTACAAGCCCCCTGGGAGATTTTGATGCACGTGCAGGTTGGAAAGTTGTTCTGTGGGGAACTGAAGGTCGTGCCCCCCAAGTCTCAGCTCCTTTGTCTTAGGATGGCCAGCACGCTGCTGGGGTGCTTCATGGTTGATGTTGCGAACATTCCACCAAACGCAGGAAGCGAGCAGGAAGCGGACGCACCTTGAATCTGCAAAGTACCTTGTGGACGGTCAAGGTCGTCGGGGGCAGCACCTCCCCGTGGACCTGGGTAGTTCTGGTAGGACGGGCTGGAAGCAGCTACGGTAGCTGCTTTCCTGGCTGTGGAAGAGCAAGTTCAAAACACACTTTCAGGGCGCCCTTCGCCTGGCCTGGGAGCCAGAGAGGGTCAGGTGTACTTGGTGCTCCCCAGGAACTTGCACTATAGGATGATGGAGGCACCTTCAGCCAGGCCTGGGGGAGGGGACCCTGAAGACCTGCTTTTTCTTACGGGAGCTCACCAGAGGCCTGCTACAGAGCCAGAACTTGGGAGTGACCCACCTTGTTGGCTCAGGAAGGAAATTTCCACAGTGCTTGTCTAGGGACACCAGATTCTCCAGTGGAGACAAGCACTGAGCACCTCCGGGGGGCGGGGAGCCAGGAGCGAGCCGGGAGCTGGGACACCACAGGTGGTGTCTAGTCCCGGCTCTGCCCCTCGGCCCTGCCACTGAACCTCTGAGCCCCAGCTTCCCCATCTGAGGAATGGGTATCGTGATTATTACCTTAGAGGAGGTGTGAGGTCGGCGACGTGGCGCATACACATAGCTAAGGCAGTGCCCGAGAGGCAGGAGGAACTCACTTCTCCGTAGTCACTGTGCCGACCAGCGAGGATGCGCGCTCTGGGGAGGCCCGTGCAGGCCTGACCTCTCTGCTGGAGCGTGGCAGGGGGTCGGTCACTGTCAGCTGACCGGATCCAAGCTGAAAGGGGTGAGGAGGGGCGGTTTGGAAGGGAGGCCCCGAGAGTCACTGAGTGGGGGCAGCCGCAGAGGCTGGGGCTCAGCCCCGGGTCTGGGCGGATGTGGGGTCTGGGAGTCTCCAGATAGACCTGCCCGCCCCCCTGCTCCTGGAGCCCAGGGTGGCTCTGGCCTTGCACCAGCCGAGTGAACCCTGTGGGCAAGTCCCACCACACTTCTGGGTCTGCCTTTGCTTATCTTTACAACAGCAGAGTGACAGTTCCGGCCCCCGGGGCTGACATGAGAGAAACCCGGAGGCACACTTGAGTATTAGGAGCAAGGTGCACCCCCAGGAGCTGCGGTTGCCACTCAGAAATCACCGCATCTGCTTTTCCTGCCTTGGTGATTCTCAGACAGAGGGGACTGACCCCTCCTCTCCTCCCCCTCCCGCCCTGTGAGAGTCACTGTCTAGTCTATTGAGAGTAAGTTGTGTTGCCAGATTTAACAAATAAAAAGGTTGCCCGATTAAATTTGATTTCGGAGAACTTTTTTTTTTTTTTTTTTAGGATGAGTACATCCCATATAATATTTGGGATCTGCTTATAGTAAAAAATGATTGGTTGTCTGAAGTTCAAATTTAACTGGTATCCTGCCTCTTATGCAGTGACTCCTATCCCTGGGTACTTTGGGAAGTTGTAGAGTTGCAGAATTCCTGATTTCCTGATCCAGCTCCCACTGCCCACTTCACAGATGACCAGACTGAGACCCTGAGAGGCCAAGCACCAGAGCTAAGGTCGAACAGCAGGCTTGGGAGGCAGCTGGGGCCCTTGACTCCACGCCAGTGGTCCTCGCCCCCGTGACAGTCACGGGGTGGGATGGCGGAGGGCAGCCCCATCATATGCCTAACCCCCAGGACTAAATATCCTCGCCGGAGGAATGGGTTCGGTGCTCAGAGAGTGCATCAGCGTGCTCCAGGTGAACACCCTTGGAAACAGAGTTGTGATTTCAGCGTCATTTCATTTGTCTTATGTATTTTTTTTAATTAAATAGAACATGGGGGAAAGGCGGGAGGGGAGGAGGAGGACGGAGTGGTTCTTCCTATTCTCGTCTCCAGACCAGTTCCTGACGGGGGCCTCTGCCGCCCTCCCGCGTGTCCGTCTCTGAGGCTCTGACCCCTCAGATGAACAGTCCGCCCATCTAAGCGAGACGGAATTGCTCCGGGACCCCGCTTCTTTGTAATACCCCGCCCCGCCAGCGATGTCCCGGTGGACTTAATCACCCCACAGATGTGGGGACGCGCTTCCTGCCGAGAGCGGTAATTGAGACCCTCAAACTGCTCTGTGGTTCTAATTAGCCCAGGGTGGCTCCTTCTGGCCTCAGTAGAATTTACATCTCCTCTGCGTCCTGATTTACCAGCTGGTCCTGGAAGGTGTGAGTTAGCCAGGCGACGACAGCAAGAGGATGCAGATTTCCTGACTCAGTTGGTCTTTCTCAGCAGGCCGTTCAGGGCCTGGCAGAGAGGTGGCTTTTGAGGACCCTGTCTGCCTCCCCGCCTCCATGGGCTGGGTGCTCCAGCCATGCACATGCAAGCCCCTGGCCATCCGAAATGCCTCCCCACCGTCTGTGTTTCTGCTCATACTGACCTTACAGGACCCAGCTTCAACACCACCTCCTCCAGGAAGCCATTCCTGATTCCCCTGGCTGGCCCCCCCCAGTCCCCGCGTCTCTCTGCATTGAAGCACTGGCCATACCATATGGTGCTTGTTTGCCTCCCTGACTCTTCAATGAGACTGGGAGCTCCTGAGGCCAAGGGCCTCCGTGTTTGATTCACTACCTAGTGCGGTGGTGCAGCACGTGTCTGCTATAATGAAGGAGCGGGGGAAGGAAGAAAAGAAGAGGCAAGGAGAGAAAGAAGGAAGGAAGGGAGGGCAGGTAGCACTATTCTCATTTTGCAGGTGAACACTGAGGATGCGTGACTGGGAAAGGGCAGAGCCAAGCACCCCACCTACGAGTTCATCCTACTTTCCATCGTGGGTCTAAAATAGGAAGGAGCAGCTTCTTGATTTGGTGAAACAAGACCAGCTTAACTAAAAAGCCACAGGTAAAGTGGAAAGTGCAGAGGGCTTGGGGTCAGGCAGATGGGTGTGCAGAGCCCAGTTGTACCTGCCACAGGACCTTGGACAGAGCCCTTCAGCCTTCCAGGGTGGCTTTTCTCCAGCCTCAAGCAATCCTCACTCACCTCCTGGGTTGCTGGTTGGTCGGAGGAGATGGGTCAGAGGAAGGAAAACCGCCCCAGCCAGTGTTCCAAGAGTGTCACTGGTTGTCGCCCCCCGCGGCCCCATGAGGAACTTGACACTCGCCGTATCAGCAACCCTGGTGTACAGATGAGGAGGCCCAGGCACAGAGATGTTGAGTAACTGGCCCAACGTCACACAGCTAGTGCATGACAGAGCCAGGATCTGAAGCTGGGTCCTTCGGCTGGGCCACTGGGGCCACTGACTGTTTTGCTCCTGAGGCGTGTGTGCTTCCAGCGTTGAGTCTGGCTGCCGGGGGTACTTAAGTGGCACCCACTGTTACCACCTTGCCAACACGCTCGGCAGGACCCTCCACTGCTGTGTTCAGGGGGGAAGCTCCCCTCCTAGATTCTGCTACTTGTGCAGCCGGAAGACAGGGCTCGTTACCCTGTCTTGCTTGTGACTTTCCTGAGCTCACAGCCAGGGCACTTTGGAGCTGATCTGTGGCCCTTGGAGCCACTTGGATAAAGTATGACAACGGAGGGCTGTCAGGCTCATGGATGCTGCATGCGAGACCGGAGCCCTCAAGCCCAGCTCCAGGGCATCTCAGACCAGCCGGGGTATAGGGCTCTGAGTTGCGTGGAGCCCCAAGCTGCTGTTCCATGCGTGGCTTTGCCCTCAGTCTCTGGAAGACTGAGGAACTGCCTCATTGTCGTCTGAACTCCCGGGGATCAGTGGTCCAGAATCAGGCAAGCGTGTGCAGAAATATTACAACTGAACACACAGCAGAGGGAGGCATTCTGAAGGCTGGCAGTACTCAGAAGCACCTTCCGAAAGCATTGGCCAGAGTGTCCATCTGTGAAACGGCATCCTCACCATCAGCTGGGTCCAGGAGATGGAGAGAAATGTTGTCAACCTCACCAGTTTTTTTCTAGAAGGACAGGCGAGCTGAGTAGTGTGTTAAGATTCATAACTCAAATGTTGACTATGATTTCAGATTTATTCTCATACCCAGAAGTTTTTTTCTATGGTGGTAACATTTGCCTTTGGCCAAATATTGATTGTAGCATCTAGCCGTGCACCATGCACCATGTAGCATCCAGCCGTGCACCATGCACCACGTAGCATGCGGCATCCAGCCTTGTACCATGCACCATGTAGCATCCAGCCGTGCACCATGCACCACGTAGCATGCGGCATCCAGCCTTGCACCATGCACCATGTAGCATCCAGCCATGCACCATGCACCACGTAGCATGCGGCATCCAGCCGTGCACCATGCACCATGCAGCATCCAGCCATGCACCATTTGGCCAAAACATGCACTGGACACACTGCTGCTTTTGACAGAATGTCTATATGAGCTGAGATCCTTTTTCCCCCTTGAGATGTTCTCTTGGCCTCTTCTGGCTCAGCTTCCCTCCCTCACTCCCTTGACCACAACAACCCCGTGAGCAAGAGGTAGGGTATTGTCTGAGACAGGAACAGCAAGCCTGCCCATGCAAGCTTCAGCCCAGTTCTGGGATGTTTGCTGTCAGGTTTTCATTGGCTCACCCTCACGTCTCCATTCGGCTCTGGGCATCTTGTGACAAATGGCACCAGCCTAGGAACATGGGAGAGTCCTTGATGGACCCAAGAGCTCTAAGGACTAAGGAATAATGCGTGGATTAGTAGACATTAATAGATCAAACACCCAAATTGCCCACCATACTTTTAGGGGTGATGGTTGTCAACCTTTTAGGTGTTAGGAGCCCTTTACACTCTTAAAAATTATCAGGGATTCCCTAAGAGCTTCTGCATATGTGGGCTATTGTCACCGATATTTACCATATTTAAAAATGAGAACTGAGACATTTAAAAAGATCTACGTATCCATTTAAAAATGAAAATAATATGCCCATTATACGTTAACATAAATAATATTTTTTCTCTGGAAAATTACTGTGTTTTCCAAAACAAAAAAACATTCACGAGAAGAGTAGCATTTCTGTACATCTCTTTAATGTCCGGCTTCATAGATGACAGCAGGATTCTTGCACCTGCTTCTGCACTCAGCCTGTTCAGATCTGTTGTCTGCTTGAAGTGATAGAACATACAGCCTCATGCAGATACGTAGCTGGAAAAAGCAGGACCCTGTGAGCCGCCAGGGGTCCTTAGACCACATCTGAGAACTGCTGACTTAAGGGATTAATGAAGCTCAGGATGAAGCCAAAAGAGGAAACTTGTCTCCCCCTCCCTGGGTCACTTTCCATTGACAAGGAATCTTAGTATCCAAAAGGAAGTAGACTGGGAGGAAAATACTGGCTCTGACTGGCTTGACCTGAGACCCCCAGCCAAGACTCCCACGCTTTGGCTCAACTGTCCCCTGCAGTTTTATCCAGCTGCAGACTTCTGTCATCCGGCTGGACTGGACATATCTGGTGGAAGCTTGCATTTGATGCCCTATCAGCTGCCCACTGGTTTTCAAGCTTCACTGCTGTATGGCCAACCCCGATCCCTAATATCCCATCAAAATGGTCCTGACTCTGCCTTCACTTGCTGGTCCAAGCCTCAGCATCTGATAATGCCCTGGAAAAGGCTTTGTCCGTGGAGGGGGGCACCTTGGGCTTCTCCCAGGGTCAGCTCAGGCTACCCACGCTGGCTTCTGGTTTCCCGTCGGCCATTGATGAGCTCTGTGCACCTGAGGAAGCAGGATGATTATTAATTAATTCAACATGCAATTAATGAGATTCTACCGAGTGCCTGGCACAATGCATTTCTCATGCCCAGGCCAGGGTGGGTCAGACCTCCTTAGACAGATTGAGATGAATTAGCAGCTTGATAAATATGAATGATCGCAGTTGATGAAAAATGCACCAAATGATTGTTTCCCTTAATGTAATTACTCGGGTGGTCGGCTTGCCAATAGAGCCCTGAGGGTATTAAATGAGCAGTTTGCTAGAGGATTCAGAACAGGGTGGGTGCTGCTGTGGTGGCCCCCCCCTTTCCCCTTTACTGCGAACAAAAACTTAAAAACGGTGTTAGTAAGTGCTATAAACCGCATCTCCTCACAGTGCAGGGTCCCGTTGTTCTAACAACTGTAGACACTTAGGAAACTGCCACCACGATTAGGATTCAGAACATTTCCATCACCCCCAAAAGTTTCCTTGTTGTCTGGCGCTGTCTCTCCCAGACTGTGCCCTGTGTCCTGGCGACCACTGATTTGCCTTCTGACACTGTATATTAATTGGCTTTTTTTCTGGAGCTTCATATACATGACCGCACACGCTTTTGTCTGGCTTCTTTCACTGGGCGTAATCATTCTGAGATTCACCCCTGTTGTTGCGTGTCTCACTGACGTGTCCATCTTTATGGCCGAGCGGCATTCCGCTGTATGGACATACCACAGTTTGTTTCTGCATTCACCTGTTGGTGCATCATTTCCAGTTTTGAGCCGCTGTGGACAAAGCTGCTATGAACATGTGTGGGCAAGTCTTTGTGTTCATGTTTAATTAAGTGGTTTGCAGGCTATTACTGAGTTGTACAAGGTCTGTGTACACTCTGGATGTGGGTAGTTTGTCCGATATATGTATTGTGAGTATTTTCTCTCAATCTGTGGCTTGCCTTTTTGTTTTTATAATGGTTTCTTCCAAAGAATAAAACTTTAAATTTCGATAAAGTACAATTTATCCATTTTTTTTTTCTTTTGCCATTCACGCTTTTTAGGTCTTGTTTAAGAAATCAAAGCTGCAAAGATTTTCTTCTATATTTTCGTCTAGTTGTTTTGTAGTTTTAGCTTTTATATTTAGGTCTGTGACTTACTCTAACATAATTTTGTACATGGCATAAAGTAAGGGTTGATGTTAACTTTTTTCCCCATACATTTGCGTATGGATTGGGAAGACCATCCTTCCTTCATCGAATTGCCTGGGCGTCTTTAACAAAACCACAGACCATGGATGTGTGGGTCTATTTCTGACTTCTCCGTTCTGTTGTCCTATACGTGTATCCTCGTAGCCATACCCACACTGTCTGATGACTGTAACTTCATAGGAAGTCTTGAAGTCAGGTCAGGTAGGGCCTCCAGCTTTGCTCTTTTTCTGTAAAATTGTTTTGGCTGTTCTAGGTCCTGATCTAACGTGAACACATGCTCACTCATTTAATCCTTACGGCCCCCTGAGGCAGATGTGAATATTTAGGCTGTTCCGTAGCGTGCTGGGGTCTGGCTGCCCTCCCCAAGTGCCCTGGTCCTGGAGTCTGTGATGCTGGGCTGCGCTGGGTGGAGCTTGGAAGCCGTGGCGAGGGTCCTGCTGACTGAGATGCGAGGCTTCTGGGGGCCGCGCTGCCCTCCGAGGGCCACCGTGGGGCCTGCTGGAGGAGTCTCACTCGGAGGCTGAAGGCTGGGACTGAGGCCAGATTCAGGACCCTCCCAGGTGTGGGTGTGCGGGACTCCACCGGGGTGTGCCAGAGCTGTCTTGTGTCAGGAATTCGGTGCCCCAGCCCCGGTTGTTATGTTTTTAGAGATTTTGCAAGCCCGTTTTTAAACTGTGAGCGGCTTGAAGTCTCAGGCTCAGCAAACACACAAATCAGGGTGTTCACTCTGGTTCTCCCCCGTCCCCCAAAGAGCCAGTGGTCAACTGTTTACCAGCACAGCACGGACCCCACCCTCAGGAAGCTTCAGTTTCCCCATCTATAAGTGGGGGAGAGTCATGCCACCCCAGAAGGCCATCACAGCCATTAAGTAAGGTCATGGGTGCAAAATGCTTGCAGTGATCATGATGCCAAGTTTAAGGGGCGGTCACCATGCCGGCCCCATAGTTGGGACCACACAGCAGTTGCCGAATATAATGTGCTTGGGCCTACGTTTACCCACATGGAAATGGCAGAATGGCCCAGAGTCCCAGAGCTGCGGTGGGGTTAATGCACCATGGGGCTAAGTAAGGCTCCTGGCCAGTGCCCAGCCCGTGGTGGCTCTCAGTGAGTGAGCTCCCCCAGGACCCAGGTTCCACCAGGGTGCCCGGCGAAACCATGATGGGGTTGTCCGTGGCCTTGGTATTCCAAGCAGAGTGCCTGTGCCAGCCACGTAGCCCGGTCAGCCTTGAGGCTGGGAGAGAAGAGCCCCAGGGAAGCCGGGCCTCCTTCCCACAGGGAGCACCAGGGTTCCTTGCTGGTGAACGAGGCCCAGCTAGAGTGACCCTGCCCATCTGCTGCCAAGGTCATGCCCTCACCCTCGGCCAGCTGCGGGGCACCCCCAGTGACGGGGCTGGAACAACAGTTGGGGGTGTCCAGGCCCTGCCTACACCCCCGGCCACCCCTTGGAATGCACGGCATCCTGCACGGGGCTGTCACCCAGGGCCACAGGGCCTTCCCAGGAGGAAGGGCTAGGAGAGTGTGTACAATGTGCGGTGTTTCTTTGTTTCTTTGTGGGCACTCTCCTGCTGACAGACACTGGGTGTTGGGAGGCGAGAATTCTACCACTGAACCACCAATGCTTCACGCCAGACACTGGGTGTTGGGAGGGCCTGCTCAGTGCCCCATTTGGCGCACTGCTGAATTCCCGTGGCCTACTGTGAGGTCTGGCACTTAGTCGGTGGTCACTAGATATTCAGTGAATAAATAAATGGTCCCATTTGGGGAAACACAAAAAGTCCAGGCTGCCTAAGGGGTTGGGGTTGTGTTGGGAGGCAGAGAGAGAGGCAGGTGAGGGCAATGGGGAGCCACAGAAGGTTTTAGGGAGGGTCATGGTGTGATGGGGTTTCAGCTTCACAAAAGGCCCTCTGGACCGGGGCCCTGTGGACCGGGCCGGACAAAGGCAGGAAACCCCAATCTTCCAGGAGAGAAGTAGTGATGGCCGGTACCAGGGCAGAGGTAGGAGAGGTGGGCAGAGGAGCCATCCGGCTGTGCCAGCCATGACGTCAGCACCCAGCTCAGTGCCCAGCCCTCTGTCCCAGCCCTGGAGCAGAACAGAAGCAGGCCTGGCAAAGGAACCAGTGGACACACTGATGTGATGAGGCCCGAAGGGTGTCCTTGTCATCGCGCCATTTGGCCCTGGTTGCCCATCTGCCAGGGGGGTCTGAGGGACTGGCTGCATCCTGAGCAGAGTGGCCAGGGCCTACGGGACCCAGGCGCTGGGAGGGCCCTGGTCAGCTGGCCCGGCCCGACACTGGTGGTCAGTCTGGGTCGGCATCAGGCCTCCATCCTCCCCTCCACAGCAGGTTCATCATCCTGGCCTGTGAAAACACGTTGCCATTTCTAGAGCCCTCCAGCACGGGCAGCTCTTACTATGACCATTACACAGAGGGGGAAACTGAGACTCAGTGGGGTTCAGAGCCGGGTCCCCCAACAGCCAATTCACCACATCTGAAACCACCCCCCGCCGTGTATTAATTCTTCCCCTCTGCCCTTTCTCTCAGAATCCAGATCATTCTGTTGGTTTACGTGCATAATAACAACATAGTACTGATTGCAGCTCAATTTTTGAGCAGTTTCTTATCATCAGACACTTCTGTGTATGTCACCTCAAGTCCTCACAGCCGACCCTGAGAGATGATAGCATTGTGCCCACTGTAGAGATCGGGAAACTGAGGCTCAGGCAGCCCCAGGGAAGCGAGACTCTCTCACTCTCAAACCTCCCAGCGCTTCACCGGTGGCTCGCAAATCTTGGCACAGCACAGAAGAACCTGTCAAAATGCAGATTCCAGGTGTCAGCGAGCGATTCTGATCCACTGGGTCTGAGCAGGGCCCTGGGAATCTTCATCTTTAGGAGAGAAGCCCAGGTGACCATACCGTGGGCTTTTCCTGGAGCTTGTGCTGTGAGGAAGCAGGCAGGGAGCAGGTGGTCTTCTCTGGGTCCCTTTCACGCCTTGCCCCTGTCCTGAGGCCAGTTGCTAGCCCCAGGCCCCCTGGCCACCTTCTGGGCCCACAGGGGTCTGATTCAGGGATGATTCCTGGGGGCTCTGCTGGAGTCAGATCTGGGGAGTTGCCCCTGCTCTGAGCACAATCTGACCTGGCCCGAAGTCAAACCCAGCAGCCTGACCAGGTCCTGCTGACCATGGGCAAATCCACTGCTGCCCCCCCCCCCCCCCCCCCCCCCCCCCGCCCCAAGCCCATCTGCCTCTGTGCGGGCCAGGCCAACGGCTACCCAGCAGGCGCCCATCTGGCCTGGCAGGGAGGAGCTAGCAGCCACAGCCCCTGCCTGCCTGGACCCTGCCCCTCGGGGAGCACCCATGGAAGGGGCAGCACCGTCCCACCCTCGCTCCGGCTCCCACAGCAGCCCCTCAGCTGGTCGGGGGTCCCAGGGTGCAGGGCCCCTCACAGGCTCCCGGCCACCACTCAAGCTTTCTGGGGCCTGAGTTTCTGCTTCAAGGGAATGGGACCTGTCCTAAAGAGCATCCTGACCACAGTGGAGTGAGATACTCAGCCGAGAAAGGACTGAGCAGTGGCATACGCTCCACGTGGAGAACATGCCGGGGGAAAGAAGCCACCGCAGAAGGCCCCCAGCTGTATGATCCCCGTTATAGCAAGTGTCCCGAAGAGGCCAGGCCACAGAGACAGAAGGCAGGTGAGTGGCTGGCAGGGAGTGAGGAGTGACTGCTAACAGGCACGGGGCTCTCTTTGGGCGTGAATGGAATGTTTTGGAATTAGGTAGTGGCGATGCTTGCACAACACAGTGAATACACTAAAAACCACTGACGTACAGTTTGAAATGTGAATTTTATGTTACATGAATTATATCTCCGTTTTTAAAATGTTAAAATAAAAGCAGCAACCGCAAAAACGCCGTGATGCCAACACCTCTCCTAACAGCTGAGGACCCAGAGCGAGACACAGAAACTCCGGAAGGCACGTGCGCGGTGGGGCTGGAGCAGGCTCCTGCCATCCCCCGCTACTTCCCGGTTTCCCGAGAGCCCTCAGGTGCCAGGCCTGCGCTCCTGGGCAGGGCAGGGACTCTGCCCGCCGCTGAAAGAGCTCATGTCCCTTAGCGAGAGACACACGCGAGGGTAGCAGACGCCATTAATCCTTGTCAGATGGTGGCGCCCCAGCCCAGAATGCTCTGCAGTTGCTCCTGTCACTTGGAATGAAATCCCAAGTCCCGCCTTGGCCTGCCTCGCCCAGGGACCTCGCCCTGCCCGCCACTCTGAGCTGCCCCTGTCACCACGCACGCGCTGCCCTCCTTGCTGACCTGCAACAGACCAAGGTGACTCCTACCTCTCAGGGCCTTTGCACCTGCTACGCGCCCTGATATCTGTGTGGCTCCCCCAGGTCTCTGCTGAAATGCCCCTCCTCCAGGAAGTCTTCCTTGATTTCCCCAACTAAAACAGCACCTCCCACCCCTTCCATCCCCTTTACCTTTGTTTTCATCTTAGCTCTCACCCCCTCCCCAGAAAAATGATATATATTTATACGAAAATTTGCTCATTGGTTGTGCCCTTCACTAGAGAGTGAGCTTCCTGCGGGGAGTGTATATGCAGAGCTCCCCCATGTGTGCAACAGTGCTTGGGATACAGTAGGTGCTCAATTACTATTCTTTTTTTTAATTAAATTTTTTTTGGCGTCCCTGGGTGGGCCCGAATAAATTGAATTTCTTATGGCAAAATATACACAAGATAAAATGTACCATTTTAACTGTTTTTCAGTGTACAATTCAGTGGCATTAAGTACATTTAGAGTGTCGTGCAACCAACCCCACTATCCATTTCTAGAACTTTTTCGTCATCCCAAACAGAAACTCTGTACTTCTTTTTTTAATCTTTTATCCAACAGTCTACATTAAAAATATCAAACTCTAGCCAACATTTTCCCTTAAAACAATAACTGAACAACTCCCTGTTAATTAACATTCTTTCGAGAGGAGAAATGAATGGTAAACGGATTTGCCCAGTGCCTGTCACGTGCTAGGGGATATCAGGTCAGCCTTTCAACCGCCTTGGAAGGTGTGGATGGCCATCTTTGTTTCCCAGATGATCAGATGGGCTCAGGGAGGTGAAGTGCTTTGTCCGAGGTCACACAGCTCGTAAGACTGGGATTTGAATGCAGATCTCCCGCTTGCTAGACAGCGGTCGACCTGTGGAGTAACTACGCTGTGAGGGCATAACCTACACCAGCCCAGCCCCACCCCCACCCCAGGCCTCCCTCCACCACCCCTCTCTCCCGTGAGCACTATGTGAGCCATGCTTTCCCAGCATCCCCGGCTCTGGCTGGCTGACCACAGGGTGGGAGGCCGTGGCAGCTGGGAGCTGCTGCTCGAGACCCTCCCAAACCTCCCACCAGCCCCTTCGCACTTTACTCCAGCCATGTGACCCCAGCGCCGTCCCAGGAGACCCACCCTGGCCTGGCCACAGCGTCCAGCTCTCCTCACCCGGCCTCTGCCCGCAGCCTGGGAGCTGCTCCCCGACCCCCCGACCACGTTCGGGCGGCAGGAGGGAACTTCTCACAGACCTGCTTGGGACCGGGGCTGGGTTTCTGCGGCCGGGGCTGAAATTCAGCCACAGCGTGATCGTGGCTCCCGGTGGGCCGGGTGCTGGCGCCCAGGTGAGAGCAGAGGTGCGGGAGGCAGGTGTGGACTGTGAGCTCAGCCTCTCTGGGGTGGCGTCGCCCCCCTTCCATCAGGCCTTAGGGAGGTCAGCTTCCCTGCCCTGGGTGAGGCCTTGGACAGGTCTGTGCCTCCATGGTCACCCTCAGGGAGCTAAGTGGCCCCTTGTCACATGTGCAGTAGTGGCTGTCCAGGCCCAGGTAACGGTCCAGAGGCCAAACCAGAGCTGGCATTTCCCCTCTGAGCCCCCTCCTGCTTGTGCTGCAGGCCGGCAGTGGGGCTGGGGCTGGGGCTGGGTCTTGCAGCTCCCCCCCAACTCACTGGCATGGCCGCCAGGAGGACGGGCCACCTCCTACTTCTGGTGGCTTTGTCCTCTCTGGGTGGGCCTGATGGGTAGGATAGAGCTGCCTGTTTTTCTCATGGGTCCTTCTCTGGCTGTTCTGGAAGTTTCCTGCCAAACCTCTCACAGAAGGTTGATCCAGACCTTGACCCAGACCTTGACCCAGGCAGTCACAGCTGTGTATCTGGTGGCCTTCCTTGGCCCCTGGATGCAGTGGCCTCCCCCTCCAGCATTCTCTTTGCCCTTCTGGGAAGCCAGCAGATAGGACAAAGATGACCTACACCAGCTCTCTCCTGTCCCCAGGAAGCACATGGGCACAAGCCATTGTGTCCCCTCACAGCCATACCCCAACACCCAGCTTTCCCGGTTTTGGGCCTGGGTCCCCTGCCTTCAGGAATTGTACTTCAGAGCTCTGGGAAGGTGTTGCTAGGCTTGGGCAGGGAATAGGTGGGTGGGGACCCTCCCCTCAGTGTCTGCTTTCTCCCAGGAAATGTCCTCACCCACCCCCGACTCCCATCTCTGACCCCTTTAAAGTCTCGAGAAGCACCAGGCTGGGGGTCAAGTTCAAGGACTTGGAGCCAGCCTGCCTGGGAGTGAGTCCCAACCCTGTACACCCCAGGTAGGCAGCTTTCGGCAAGTTATTAATCCTCTCTGTGCCTCTGTTTCTTCTGTACAATGGGGACAATGGCATCACTCCAACTTTCGGGAGCTAAGAGGATTTAGTGCTACGTGTCAAGTGCTAGAACAGCTCCCAGGAAGTACCAGGAGGGTTAACTATTACTATGACCTGTTCTGGTCCGAGGGGCCAGGATCCCGGAGCCACACGAAGTCCAGGTTCTCAAAACTCCCGCTCCCTTTGCCGTCCTGATCCCTGTCATATCAGGCCTCTTATGAGTCCGATGACATTACCCCTGTTTTCCAGGGGAGGAAACTGAGTCTCGGGGGATGGGACTTGCTTCAGGTCACACATCAGTGAGTGGGGAAGCCTTGAGCCGGAGGCTGGTTTTGGGGCCTCTTTCATCTTGCTGCCTCCCACCCCCAGGGCCATCACAGTCCCCCGTGACCCAAAAGAACCAGGTGTCAGCATGGAGGGCTTGGTGGCTTCCGCAAAGATGGGACATTTGGGCTGAGACCTGGAGAACATTTGGAGCTGTCCAGGTGAATGGGGAAGGGACAGCGCTGTGGTCAGAGTGCTGACCCTGGGTGGGGGACAGAGCATGCACCTGCCTGGAAACCTAGCTGATAGTTGAGAGCTTGTTCTGATCAGGAAAGTCTTCCCTTTTCGATGACTGGCCCACCTCCAAAAACAGGTCATCTATGGAGCAGATGCAGCACTGCCGGGCGCCCTTCTGTCCCAGTCAGCCCCTGCTGCATAACAAACGCCCCCAGAGCTCAGTGGCTCCACACAATAAGCATTTAGTTTTGTTCCCAAGTCTGTGGGTCAGCTGGGTGTTCCTTGCACATTGGCTGTGCTCACTGGCACATCGGCGGTAGTTGTGGTCAGGAAGGTGTCTCTGCTGCCTTTTGCGGGCCGACCTGCTGGCTGTAGGCTGGCCCAGGGTGGCCTCAGCTGCGGTGGCTCATCCCTGCTGCACCTGCCTCTCATCCTCCAGCAGGCTGGCCTGGGGTTTCATGGTGGAGCAGGGGTCTGGGAGAGAGAGAGCAGCAACCACAAGGGCCTCCTTTTTCTCACTGAGCTTCCTTCTGCAGCAGGCAGACTCCTCTTCCCTCCTCTTTCTTGCCTGCTCCTCCCTCCTCATCAGCCTGATGCCTCTGACAACACTAATTAAAGGCAATGCTCCCATCAGAAGGATCAGGCTGGACTTTCCGAGGCCCCCGTCTGCGGTGAGCCCCGACATCTGACGGATCATTAATGGTGTCGACAGCACTTATGGTGATGGACGGTGATGGACGAGCAGGGGAGAGTCCCCCCCCGACGAGCATCTTAATCTCCCCGACGCATTTGCAGGCTTCTGCCGGAGTTTCCAGAGAACTTTCCAGTCCACACATAAACCCTAGGAGAACTGTGGCCAGGCAGGGATGACATTTCCCATCCTACCAATGCAACAGTCAGGGCTCAGAGAGGGTGAGTGATTTGGGTGAGGTCACACAGCGAGCACGGACCAGGGCTGCAACTGGAATATCTTCCTCTTGGTGACAGCCACAGTGGGTATCCCGGGGATCCATGGGCTGATCCTCCCCCACGTGGCACCCACAGGAGCCACAGCTAGGGTGCATGCAGGTGGTGTCATCCAGGGCTGGTGTGTGCACGGCCTCTTGTTTTAGCCCTGTTCTCCCTCTTAAAACAACAGAGATCCCTACTCTCACCATCTGGAGGCTGGAAGACAGAAAGCGAGGTGTCGGCAGGGCCATGCTCCCTCTGAAGCCTGCTAGAAGCGTCTCTTCCAGGCTCTTCCAGCTCTGGTGGTGACCGCTGTCCCTGAAGTTCCTTGGCTTGCAGATGCCTCACTGCAGTCTCTGCCCCTGTTGTCACATGGCCTTCTCCCTGTGTGTCCCCGTGTCCCCATGTCATCATGTAGCCTTCTTATTAGGATGCCAGTCATTGGATTTAGGACCCGCTGTAGTCCAGTATGACCACATCTTAACTTGACCATCTGCAAAGATGATCCAAATAAGATCACAGTCACAGGTCCTGGGAGTTATGACTTCAACATATATTTTTGGGGACACCATTCAACCCACAACACCATCCCTGGCTCCAGATCCCAATGTGGACCTGTCACGTGGCTGGTCACATCAAACACCACCTTTGACCTCTCCCTAAGCCTACACTGGACCATAGTATGGCTTTCTGGCTACCTGACCAGGTAGCTCTGGGCTTCCCCTGCCAGGGCTGCATGGTGCCCAATTCCAGGGAGTTGACTGGTTCTCCTTGTGCATGGTCCAAGCTGCCTCTTCCAACCCAGCCTTGCCATTTGGGGGACTCCCCAGGGCTGCAGCAGAAGGCAGAGGGGACCTCCCAAGTGGAAGGGCAGCATGGGCTTTCATGAGATTTTTCTTCACCCATGACAGGGTAACTTGGAGCACCCATGACAGGGTGGGCTTGGCAGACCCCACTCGGTGGCTGAGTTGGGACCCTGAGCCTGAGGTTTTAGCCAGTGGCACCGTGAGGCTCTACGGTGTGGGTGCAGGGACATGCCAGAAGCCCACACTGCAGAGGCCCCACTGCATGTGTGACTTTGGGCAGGTGTCTTGCCTCTTAGTGACCCAGTGTCTTTATCTGTAAAGAGAGAATGATGAGAGGGCAGTAGGATTGTGCCAAGGTTAGACTTCTAGTCCTTGGAAGGCTTTAACTGAGTCTTCATTTGCTTTTCATTCTTGAAGAATATTTGCGCTGGATACAGAATTCTGGGTTCACAGATTTTTGATAGCACTTTGAATGACTTTTGGACTCCAGTATCCTTTTTTTTTTTTAATTTTATTTATTTATTTTGACAGAGAGAGAGACAGTGAGAGAGGGAACACAAGCAGTGGGAGAGGGAGAAGCAGGCCCCCCGCCAAGCAGGGAGCCCAATGCGGGGCTCCATCCCAGGACCCTGGGATCATGACCTGAGCCGAAGGCAGACCCTTAACGACTGAGCCACCCAGGTGCCCCTCCAGTATCTTTTTAAAAATATTTGTTTATTTATTTTAGAAAGGAGAGAGCGTGAGCAGGGGGAGGAACGGAGAGAGAGGGAGAGAGAGAATCTCTAGCAGACTCTCCACTCAGCATGAAGCCCAACACGAGGCTGATTCCAGGACCCCAAGATCATGACTCGAGCTGAAATCAAGAGCCAGCCTCCCAACGGACTGAACCACCCAGGCACTCCTGGACTCCAGTATTTCTGATGAGAAATTAGCAGTCATTTGAGTCCTGGTGCCTCTGAATGCAACATGGTTTTATTCTAGCTGCTTATAAAATGTTATCATTATTTTGGTCCTCAGCAGTTTAATGGTTGGGTGTGGTTTTCTTGGCATTTATCCTCTTTGGAGTTAACTGAGCTTCCTTAATGTGTGCATTGATGTCTTTTCCCATATTGGGGATTTTTTTCAGTCATTATCCCTTGAAGTCTTTCTCCTACCCTATTATCTCTCACCTCTCCTTCTGGATCTCCAATTACATGTATGTTAGATGTTTGATATTGACCTACAGATCCTGGAAGATCTGTTTTCTTCTTTAAATTTATTTTCTCTCTATTGTTCACATCAGGTAATTTGTATTGATGTATCTTCAAGTGTACTGTCTTTCTTCTGTCATCTCAAAGTTTCTGTTAAGCAATTCAGTGGTCTTCTGTTTCAGATACTGTATTTTTTAGTTATAGGATGTCCATTTGGTTATTTTTAAAATAGTTTTTCTTTCTCTGTTGAAATGTCCTTTCTTTTCATTCAGTGGGAGCAAATTTCCCTTTACATCCTTGAACATAGTTATAATACCTACTTTAAATTTTTTCATTTGCTAATTCCAACATCCAGGGCATTCTGTGACTAGTGTCCATCAATTATCCTTATATTAAGTATGGGTGATGTGCTATTTCTTTGTGTGTCTTCATATAATTTTGGATTATATCCTGGGCATTGTGAATGATAACATTGTAGAGACTCTAGATGTTTCGTATGTCCCTCCAAAGAGCATTTTTGTTTTATTTTGTGTTTGTGAGCAGTTAACTTGGTTGAACTCAACTGCAAACCCCATCTCTGGGGTGATGGGCACAAACCCCAGTTCACTTCTTTTAGTCTTAGCTGGGCTGCTTGGAGTCTGTCATGCATGTGCGTGTTTTGTGGCCAAAGATTTGGGCAGAGTTTATGTGCTGTATTTGGGGGCCCCCCTCAGGCATCCCCCTTTCTAGAATTTACTCCCTCACTTTCCGGCTACTACTAGCATTTCCCTAGCCTCTGTCACCTGGTTTATGAGACCTAAGAGTAGGACTTTCTACCTGAGTTTCAGCAGCTATAGGACACAGGCTAGGGCCTGTTCTCAGACTAAAAGCCATGAAAATGGCTCACTAGGTGAGTGATTGCTAATTTTCCTGCATGTTCCACCTGCATTTGGTCCCCTCCAGTGCCTTCAGGTAGTTGTGTTTTGTTATTTTTCTGTCGAGGTTTTATAGTTGTGATTGGTGAGAGAATTGATCCAATAGGAGCCACCAGGCTAGAAGCAAAAACTCCTATGGAGAGATTTAGAACAGTGCCTGGCAAATGAGCACTTAAGACACGTGAGTTGATGTTATTGACCCTTCCGTGGTCAAGATGAGAGGCAACATGGACATAGACACCCCCATGTAGGAAGGGGTCCACATTCAATGAGGGGGCACACAGTGGGCATGAGACTGTAGTTGTAGGAGAGACCACTGAACTGGGGGGGCAGTGGTGCTCTCTGGGAGGCTTCCTGAAGGAGGTGGTATTGGGACTGGACATGTGTCAGATATTCCAAGATGAGAGAATGGACTCTCTGATTTCAAGGTTTTATTGATAAGGATAATAGCAATGAATCAGTGGTGAAACATCTACCAGCCCAAAGCATGAGGAAGCAATGCCATGGTCTGCTTACTCCATAGATGTTCCCAGGATGGGACTAGCGCGGGGCTGGAGGTCAGGACCCCCAAACCTGCAGAGTAAGGTTGAGCCACTACTCATCTTGCACACTTCTGAGCTGGCCACTGCGAAGTCTGGAGAGGCCAGAAGCAAGGATGAGAGGGGGCTTTAGTTTTCTGTCCAGTTAATTTTGGTAACTCCTCGTTCCTCATGATCCTTCCTCTTAGACCTTCACACCCCATGGTCCCTGGGGCTTCTGACCCCGGGCACACCCTATTATAGCCATGCTACAAAACTGAGGCTCAGAGAAGTGGTGTGACCAACCCAAGGCCACACAGCCAAGGCGCTGGAGCCAAGACTCCAACCCAGGACTTCCCACTGGCCCGCGAGCAGCTCGGGAGGTTGTCCCTGTGCAGGGTCCTCTATCTCTCTAGCTGCCAATGGAAATAATAGCGGTATCCCCCTCAGGGGCTGGCATGAGTTTCAAAGAAGGCAGTGGATGTGAAGCTGACACATAAATTGTAAATTGCCTGCAGATATTAGTGTCTGTTACCGTGGTAACGGCCCAGCATTTATGGACTGCATTGGCTCTGGGTACCAGTGGTCACACTGGCGTTTTAATTTAATAGCATTGTTATTCTTCCGTCATAAAAATAATATAAATTATGCATATGTCCAAACTCATCAAATTGTATGTATTAAATATGTGCATTTGTATATCTGTTATATCCCAATAAAGGTATTAAAAATTACCTTCATTACAGAAAATCGAGAAAATGTAGGAAAGTGGGAAAAGAAACGAAAATATTTTATTGCAGCCACCCCAAAGCACCCTCTGCTAATGTGGTGGGGGGGGTCATTTTTCGGGTTTTCTTCCCTCTGCCCAGTGTGTTTGCCATTTAACACGGCTGTGATCACTGGTGTATATAATTAAAAACATTTTATACACAATTTTATATCCTGCTCTTTGCACCTTAGGGGGTGCCAGTAGGAAAAGCAAGGACTGGTGCTATGCCGTCTGGGACCCCGGCACCGCTGGGTTCTAACTCCGGGTCCGGGGTGCTTGGGCTCCCGGGTCAGGCCAGGCGGCCCCGTGGAGGGCCCGACCCATTCCCGGCTCCGTGCTCAGCGGGCGGGTACACGTTCCCGTCCCACTGCTCTCCTCATCTTGTCTTGTTTTTCTAAGTTCAATGAAATGTGCTTTTATCGTGATCAATGAAAATGTCCAGCCCATCATCCCGCTTCTAAACCACCTTCTCTCTCTCCTCTTTTCTTTTGCTGTCAAAGCTGGCGTTTACTTACGGCTCAGAAAGCCAGTGTGGGCCAGAAGCTGCCTCTAACAGGCACTGATTGGAAAAGCAAAAGGTGTTTATTGAATAGGAAAGTGAAAATCACTCGAGGTCTTGAGATAAGAGGTAGCCGGTACTTTTGAGAAGCTGCAAGGGGCCCAGTGCCGTGTTCTGTGCAGGAGCAGGAGCAGGGTAGAGGTTTGGGCTTCCGATGTGTTCTGCCTTGGGGGCTCGCAGACCACTCAGGCTGTAGACCACCCTGAGACCTTTGCTCTACTCTGAGGTCAAATGGGGATTTGATCTGGAGGGTTTGGGGCGGGGTCCCTCATGCTCTGCTAGGTTAGTTTAAGCAGGGGCAGGGAGGAAGCAAAGGGATCCTTTAGGAGGCTGTCGGAATCTTCCAGGTGAGAGGCGGGGAGATGTGGGAGGAATCTGGATACATTGTGAAGGCCTGGCCAGTAGGACTGGACACGGCGCCTGGAGAGGGAGACAGAGAAAGGGGTCAGGGAGACCCCAAGTCTTGGGCCTGAGCCAGGGGAGGACGCAGCTGCCACCACCTGACAGGGGAGGCTGCCCACGATGGCTCTGGGAGGGAAAAGCTCCGGTTTTGGGGACCAGTGGAGGGTTTCGGGCCGAGACACGCCGGGACTCAGGTCGCTGTAGGAGAATGGAGTGGGGGCAGCGATCAGGACTGAGGCTCTGTGCTAAAGCTGGATCAGAGATTCTGGGGCCTACAGAGTCCAGGCCAGGAATGTGTGAAGGTTGTGGGGGTCCCACCGATGGGGAACCCATGATGGGCAGGGGTGACCACAGTTGGTCCCGGGGGCCCCCAGAGTACGGCTAGTGTCAGATTGTGGCCCATTCACCTAGGCAGCACATGAAACCCCCAAACTGCTTCTGGAAGGAAGGAGAAGGAGGAAGGAAGGAAGTAGGAAGGAGACAGCGAAGCAAGCCTGTGCACAGGTCTCTGTCCCGCGGCCAGCTGGGAGGGGACAGGGGGACCATCGGCCCCTCGTTAGTGCCCCTGCTTCTGGATGGTGGCCCAGCCCAAGGGTGCAGGCTCTGGGGGGCGGGGGGCCTGTTCTGTTGAGCTCCGCAGTACTGGGGTCCTAATGAGCCACACCTTCCTGTCTCTCCCCCCACAGCCGATATCATCTCCACTGTTGAGTTCAACCACACCGGAGAGCTGCTGGCCACAGGCGACAAGGGTGGCCGGGTGGTCATTTTCCAGCGGGAGCCAGAGGTGCGGCGGGACCTGGTGGCCGTGGGAGGGGGGCCACACCCCACGCAGGCCTTTGCTGGCTCTGTCCTGGGCCCCGGGGACACGTTCAGGACAGGCAGCTGTGGCCCTGGGTTAAGCCTCCGATTTCTGCCCTCCGCCTGGGTGAGCCGACGCTGTCCTGGCTAGAGGTGGGGGGACAGGAGGACTGCGTTTTCTGCAGCCGTGGGGCTGCCTTCTGGCTGGGGTTGGCGACTTGGCTCAGCCCCAGGCCTCGCCGTCGCGAGGCTTTTGTTGTCCGTCAGAATTTCGGGTAAGACAAGAGCAGCCCGGAACAACCCACCCAGGGGCGCTGTTTCTGAACCACTATAAGAACCTCATGATTAAAAAAAACCCCATTTGTTGAGCACCTACTATGTGTGGTCACCTTGCTACCTTCTCTACACATTTTCTCGTTTACTCTCTGCTGCCCACCTCAGAGGGTGGGGACCGACACCCATTTTACAGATGAGGACACTTGGAGAAGTCGCCCAGCTAGTGAGTAAAGACCAGGGGCTGAAACCAAGGCCATGTGTTGTCGCGTACATGCCACCCTGCTTCAGAGAGGGGGCCACCCACACACCGAACACGTGCAGGGATTAGATGCTGAAGACGGGATGGTGAACACCGAGGAGGTGGAGGACGAGGAAAGGAGAGGGGAGGGGGAGAGGGAAGAGGGGTGAGGAAGGGACGAGGAGGAGGGGGAATTGAGAAGGAGAGTGGGGAGGAGGGGGATGAAGGGGGCAGGGGAGATGTTGCAGATGCATCCCTGCCCCATTTCGTTCCACAGCGTGTTCCTCGAGGTCTGACTTCTCTGTGTTCCCTCCCTCCCCCCGTAACCTCCCTCACGACAACCCCAGTGGTGCCATTAGGTGTTATTAGCATCCTCATGTCACAGATGGGGAGCCCGGAGCTCAGAGGGTGTCACCTAGCTTAGCAAGGACACGTAGCGGAAAGCGGACAGCTGAAAATCCGTTACCCGAGCACAGACCGTGCCGATTTCACGAGAAGGACCTGGGTAGCCCACCAGGGATTGCAAAGCCAAGCCTCCGTTTTAGAGAAAGAAATTAAATGGGTAGATGCACGTTTCTCGACTTTGGAATTTTTCTCCTTTTTTTCTCTATTCCAGTCCCAGTGACCTTAGTCATAGACAGTGCTCCTGGCAGCTGAAGGGACGTAGAAGCAAACATACAGAAGAACTTGAAAGCTTGCCAGAAGCAGGACAGGTGTAGAAATATAGCTATAGATGCTTTCAGAAAAGATTAATAGGAGACTTGAAATTGCACTTGGTTGACTGTCTCTGTTTGCTCCCAGGCGGGTTATACGTCTGGTGGAAGCTTCCTATTACCACATACACTGAACTTGTCTGCTGAGAAAGCCGGCCCTGTGCCCACAATGGACTCAGCACCTCACTATTTTGAGGGCTCTGTCACGAGGGTCCTTGTTATTAGGAGCTCTGCTGCTTAAACCAGGATGGGCCCATGGAGGAAAGTCAGGAGGACGATGGCCTGGCCCCAGTCTGACATTCCAGAATATTCTGCCTCCGTGTAAAGTCTACTCCAAGATGTGTACATTCTGTGAGTCAGGACCAAGTTGGACACTCAGATTGGAAGAGCAGGCCAGAGCCTTGGCCTTGGTGTCAGACAGACCTCAGAGGGGCGAGTGACAGCACTTAGTGGACACATGGCCTTTGGGGGGAGCGGTCAGTTCACCTCCGAGTCTCCACTTTCTCATCTGTAAAATGGGGAGAATCGTGGTGGTGCCCAGTACAGAGGGGCCGTGCAGATGGAACAAGACGGGGAGTGAGAAGCACTTAGCTCAGCACCCCACACATAGTAGGTGCTCAGGTAATGTGAGCCAGCCTGATTGCTGGACTGAGGAGGAGATGGGGCTTGGCCACAGCCACACACCAAGTCATCAGCCATTTAAAATACAGAGTCTCTTTGACCCTGGCACCGGATCCCCCAGCCCTGCTGGACACGGGCCGCCCGGCTGCGTTGGGCTCTCGGAGGGTTTGGTCGGCGCGCCCCTCACCCCTGCCCCTGCCATGCTGGAGCTCAGGCCCCCTTGTCTGGGTTTTCCTGCAGAGTAAAAATGCGCCTCACAGCCAGGGCGAGTATGACGTCTACAGCACCTTCCAGAGCCACGAGCCGGAGTTCGATTACCTCAAGAGTCTGGAGATAGAGGAGAAAATCAACAAGATCAAGTGGCTTCCACAGCAGAATGCAGCCCACTCCCTGCTGTCCACCAATGGTGAGGGGCCCGCCTGAGCCGGCAGCACCGGCCATCAAATGCTCTTTCCCAGCTCGCTTACACTGAGCCTTTTTCTAGGTCCCGAGAACTCGAAAACAGCATTTTGAGCAGTGGGCACATTCCATCCAGTGACGGTCCCACAGCTTGCTCAACCTTGGCCCGTGGTGGGACGCAGGGCTTCTTTGCATTATGACGGATGGCTGGGTCGGGGACATCTCTGTCATTACTGTCCTTGGGGGTGGGGGTGGAGGGAGCTTGGTATTCCCCATGAAGGAGGCAAGCCTAACTCTTCTGGAATCCCAGAGCACCCCTGGGTGGGGTTGTCACTCGAGAGTGTGAGGCGGGCAGCAGGAGCGTGGGTTTAGGACCCTGGCTGGCCACTTGACCATTCTGCCCCAGGGAGGCTCCTGGCCAGGCTCCTGCTTCGCTGTGCCCCACTCGGGGCCTGGCTCCCGGGGCCGGGGGCTCGGCTTCCCCTTGCTCGCCCTCCTGCATCTCTTGCCCCTGTCATCAGTGGTGTCTGAAGGGTAGGAGGACAGGCCTGGACTCCACCCAGCCCTGTGACCTCGGGGCGGTGGCCTTGCTTCCCTGAGCCTTGGTTCTGTCACCTGTGCAGCAGGGTGGTGCAGCTCCCCTGGGTTGCGTAAGGGTGACATGGATGACACCCAGCCAGCACCCTGAGACCAGCCAGCCCTGCTGCGGCATGTGTGAGCCTCACACGGTGACGCCATCTGCCTTCCCCGACAGAGCCCAGACTCAGTGCGGCTGCTAAGGCATCCTCGAAACTGCTCGGACTCAGTCCCACCAACCCTTGTTCCGGAAGGCCGCCCAGTCTGCCCCTCACCTGGCCAACCCCTTCCTCGTCCCTTAGACCCCACTCGGTGTCGCCTTCCACTTAGCCTTTGCGGACTTCTCCGCTGAGCCTGCTGTCCCTCCTGCCGTCAGTCCCGACCCCCCACCCCCGACCCCTCCTGACCCCAGGCCTGCCCTCCAGGCCTCCTGCTGTTCTCATCCTTCACTGTGCCAAGTGCAGGATCCGAGCCCGCGAAGGGTGCCTGACCCAGGGCCATGCTCAGCCAGTGGGGAATGGAGGCCGTGAGGGCCTCCCCGAGGACAGGAGCCCCTCCCGTGGTGCACATCCCGGCCCTGCCACCTCCGCATCCGAGTTGCTATGCTTGTGCCTGCCTCATGGGGGCGCTGGGGGGACGAAATGACGTAAGGCCATAGTGGGTTAGAACAGGGCTGGTGCCTATGGGGCCGCACACACGTGTTGCTTTTCCTTGAACCGCGTGAGTGGGACGTGTCATTCTCTTCCTGCCCCTCTGGAGGGAAGGTCAGCTCCAGGGGCTTTCTACACCCCCACCCTCAAAGCTTCTTGACCCTGGGTTTAGATTCCAGCTGCACCCTTTCCGAACGGCATGTCCTTGGGTACCTATCAAGGGTTTGGTGATACCAGTTGTCTCCCTCTTCCTTCTCCTGAGCAGGGCTGTTTGTTTTGGCTACAGTAGCAGTCAGGGTTCTCCGGGGAAGGAGGACCAATACGATGAGCGTGTGTGTGTGTGTGTGTGTAGGTAGGTAGGGATGCACATGTAGATGCAGATATATGGAAAGAGACTTATTTTAAATTGTCTCACATGATTGTGGGGACTGGAAAATCTAAAATTTGCAGGGTGGCCTGGAAGGCTGGAGATCCAGGGAAGAGGTAGCGTTGCAGCTTGAGTCTGAAGGCCACCTGCTGGCAGAATTCTCTCTTCCTCTGGGGGAGTTCAGGCCTTTTAAAGCCTTCAACTGATTAGATGAGGCCCACCCACAGCATGGAGAGCAGTCTGCTTCACTCTATGGATTTTTCTTTTTCTTTTGGTGGTTTAACAACAGTTTATTTCTTATTCCCATAAAGTCCATCACAGGGCTGTGGGACTTTCCAGAACAGCTGCTCTCCATGTGGGGGGCTCAGTTTCCCATACTCTGAGTTTCTGGCTCCTGGGTGTGTATGGGCTTCCACGACTGAGGCAGGAAGAGCATTAGAGTTTTGCAACAGCAAATAAAGCCTCAGCGCAGCACTCTGTGGATGTAAGTGTTAATGCCATCTAAAAAAAAAAATACCATCACAGCAACACGCACCTATGTTTGGCCAAATACCTGGGTGGCTTGGCTTCGCCACGCTGACGTAGAAGATGAACCATCACGCCACGAGGTTCCTCTTCTGATGTTCATGGCAGGAGGCCAGAGAAGTGCGGCCACCGGGAAGCTGCCCTCCGGATGGGCCCGATGCTCAGAAAGAGCGAGCAGGTTACCCTCTTTTTGTCTACCCCTGCGGGGCTTCAAAATTAGGACGCTACGTCTATACACTCTTTCTGGAAGTGGGTTTAGAGGGTTTGTTAGCTGCCCTCGGAGGGGCCTTCCCTTTTGACCCAGAAGTTGTGAGGAGCCAGAGGATGAGGACAGGTACCCCGTATGCATGGCGTGGGTGCATAGAAGGAGCAGGGACCCACGTGTCCAAGAGCACACTGCCGTCAAGGAAGTGCTGCAGCCCTATCTCGTGGACTGTGCTCTGTGCTGGTGTTAATCATGCATCTCGTTTGTTTGCTCTGTTTTGAAAGATAAAACTATCAAATTATGGAAGATTACTGAACGAGATAAAAGGCCTGAGGGATATAACCTAAAAGATGAAGAAGGAAAGCTTAAGGACCTGTCCACGGTGACGTCGCTGCAGGTAAGATGTGGAACGTGGAAGGTTCCGGCAAGCGGGAAGCCATGTAGACTTCTTTTGTGAAACAGTGAGCCTTTAGGACTTGAAGGGCCTTTGAGATTTGAGCCAGAGCTGGGTTCGGGTCCTGGCTGGGCTGCTTCCTTGTGGGGTGGCTGTGAGCTTTTCCCTGCCTCTAGCCTCGGGCTCCTCGTGAGCAAAGCAGAGACGGCTCTTTCTCCCGGAAGTGATGTGGGGATGAGGCGGGGTGACGCGTTCTAGGAGAACCGGTGGGCTGAACTTTGTGGATTCCAAGCCCTTTGCCGAGGGTCCGAGAGAGGCCTGGAACTGGTGATTCTTGCCGCCTGGACAGAGGCTCAGCCGGAAAAGAGACCGGGAAGGTGAAGCTGCAGGTCATGCCGAAGCAAACTCTCATCCCCACGTGGTGAAAAGGCAAAAGAACTTTCTTTCGGGGAGAGGCTGTGAGACATGGCAGAGAGAGTTCTGGAGTCCCAGGATCTGGGTTCCAGTACTGCCTCAGCCACAGGGACGAGGCTCTCAGCCTCCATGAGCCTCCGCCAACTCCTGATCTTGAATGAGCATAAGCACTTCCCAAGGCCAGCATGTGTCTTCCAAGCACTCTGCCCTATAGTAGCTCAGTCCTCACCGAAGTCCTGTAAAGGGGGCACATGATTATCAACCCCATTTTATAGCTGAAACGAGAGCCGGGATCCAAACCCACGGAAGTCTGGCTCCAGAGTCAGCATCCCAGTCTCCTCCATGAAGTGGGAATGAGGTCCCAGCCTCCCAGGAGAGCCGTGGAGATGGTCACTGGTGTCCTGCTGGAAGACTCCATGAACGTCTGTCCTTGTCCTTCTCCAACAGGGCAGGGAGCATAGCAAGGCCACCTTGTCTGTCCCTGGCTTCCAGAACTGAGCCTGGAACATAGTGGGCGCTCTGCTCGTGTCTGTTGAAGGGGATGCTGGTACACAGCTAATTTGGATTTATTTGTTCACACTTACCGAGCACCTGCCCTGTGCCCAGCCCTGCTCTGGGCATAGGGAGACCTCAGTGAAACAAAGAGCCTGGGGGCGGGATTGGGTCTGAGTCTTAGTGTCCCCTGCTCCTGGGCCTGGCCTGGCTCCGAGGAGGTGGCCAGAGTCCCATGAGTGAGCATCAGAGGTACTGCTCCCTTCAGCTCCAGTTTCCATATTCTAGCCAATTTGGAAAGGCTGGGTCACATCGCACGAACTGCCCGTCTTCCTGGGAGAGGGGGGCCAACTCACAACTATGTGTGTGTGCCACTCGGTGGGGGGGCGCAGTGACGAGGCCTGGCATGGGGGTGTTGGCACCTCCCCCGGGCTCCCCGATGGCTCCCAGATCCACTCGCCACTTGTCAGGTGGCTGTAGGCAGGACCCTGCCCCGTGCCTCCGTTTCCTCACCAGCAAAATGGTGGTGAGGACTCACTTGCCCTGAAATAGCTAGCGTACCCGCTCACTACGCATCCAGCAAATCGTCATAAATATGAAACGGTAATCGGTGTTGTTCCCGAGATGGAGAAATAAATGTTTAAGCATCTCGGCTTCTAAATGACGAGCAAATTGTGCAAATAAATTCTGAGAAAGCCAGGAAGCCAATTAGCTTCCACATTGAGTAAGGGAGTGACGTGCCCCCCCACACTCCCTCCCAGCCCCCAGGAAGTTTATGAGGCTTTCATCTGGTGGGAAGGATGCAATTATCACCTCTTGATGGGGTGGCCCGTGGGAATCCGTTTATTTCCCTCCCAGCATCTGAGACTTTGCTCTGTGTCTCACTCACATCCCCAGACGGCCCTTAACCATCCGCCAAGCCCGGAGGAGGAGAAAGGGAGAAAGAACGGGGGCATCTGGGTCCTTCCTCCTCTCGCCTCTTCCTTGTCTCCTCCCATGTCACCCAGGCCACGCAGCTGTGTGCAGCTCTTTACCGAATCTGAGCCGTTCCCGCTGGAGGCTGGCGCTGTTATTTACTGACAAGCTGCTCTGCACTGGGCCCCATGCTAGATCCCTGGGTTTTGGAGGTGGGCAGGTCAGGCTGAGTGCCCAGCCCCCCAAGGAAACAGACAGGGAGTCACTCCACCTTGTTGATTTGGTGAACTCCTATTCATCCTTTAAAACCCTAGTAGCCTTCTCCTCTGTAAAGCCGTTTCTACACAAGCCAGATAAAAACCCTCACTGCAGTCTAGCCTGTGTATCCCACAATGTTCTGTCCTTAGCGTTTAGGTGTCTGCCCTCCTGCCTCTCACCTTGACTAGACTGTGGCTTCTAGAAGTGTTGGGGGAGGGGAAATGTTTTATTCATGAGATACCCAAACCTTCAGGGCATATTTATTTTCACTCTTCCTCTCCTTTGTTCTTTTAATAACTTTGAAATATGGTTTGGGGATGGCAGTTAGTGGCTGGAGCCCTGGATGTAGGCCAAGGCTGCCGGGCGGGGAAGCGATGTTGCCAGAAGGAGGGGAGGCAGACTGAGATCCAAGACTTGGCTAAGCCAGTGATGCTCTGATCTTCTCCAGGAACAGGTGTGACTTGGGAGAGTCCAGGGGACCCTGGGGCAGCTGTGCCTTGAGGAAAGGGAAGGGAAGATTAGGAGTTGACCTAGAATATCTGACATAGGGGGACATGGGCAGGGCAGAGGCCCAGGCACACCATGCGCTCTCATCTCAGGCACAGAGCCAGCAACACAAGAATGGCCCAGGGCCAGGCAGGCGTGCACCCCGATGCTGCACACGCCCACACTCATGCTCGTGCATGTGCACGCTCACACACACCCACACTCATGCTCGTGCATGTGCACGCTCACACACACACTCGTGCTTGTGCACGTGCACACTCACACCCACACTCATGCTCGTGCACGTGCACACTCACACACACCCATATTCATGAGTGCACATACCCACACCCACATCCGTGTGCACGCACATGCATACTCGCTCGCACCCACACTCATGCACATGCATGCACACACACTGGCCCATGCTCACACTGCGTCCCCTGGGGCTGCACATGAGAAGGAACATCTAGTGCTCACCCACCCAACTGCAGAACCAAAGCTATCACCTTCCATGTCAGAGGTCCCTGGGGACCTTTCTGTGCAGGGCCCTGAACTGAGCACCAGCCATACAGAGATGAACACGAGAAGACACAGTGTGCCCCTAACCGTTCCCAGGCCACTGCAGGAACAAGACAGCAGCCTCGTCATGTGGCCAGGGCTGTGACAGACTGGCCACTCCAGGAAGCCCCTGATCCAGCCTAAGAATGAGGTGCAATCAGAGGAGGTCCGCTGGGAGAAGGAGATTCTCAGGTCCCACGTCAGCCCGAGTCTGATCCACACGGCCCACGTTAGCCCCGCTCCTATGTCCCCTCCTGGTTGCCCTTCCTACCTGGCACCACCCCTGCCACCCTCTCACCCCGACCCTGTACCTGTTTTATTTTTCCAAATAGCACCTGTTGCTACGTGAACTCTCTCTCTCTCTCTCTCTCTCACACACACACACACACACACACACACACTCACTTCTGTATCGGTTTACTGTCTTTCTCTCCCACCTGATGGCAAGCAGCCCGTCTGCCCCAGCGTGTCCTCACCCAGTTCAGCTTGGATTCCTGCGACTCTACCTGGTAACTGCCGCCCCAGGCCCAGGAGCCGTGCAGTTAGCCGACAGGTTTGCACAGCCCGACACCAGGACCCCGAGCTCTTCCTCACTCGGAGGCCGGCTGAGCTGCCTCTCTCCGGGACGCAGTTCCCCGGGCCCGCGCTGAAACCCGTGTGGCTGTGTGAGGCCTGTCCCCCCTCCCATCACCTCCTAAGGACGAGGTCTGGCATTAGCACAGACCGGGAACTCGCCATGTGCGGGGCGCCATTCTAAGTGCACTTGACCTGCATGAACTCGTGGGATCCTCACGGAAGCCCTGAGCAGGGGCCAGCATACCCCTCTTCACAGATAAGGAAACTGAGGCCCAGAGAGGTGAGGTCCCCAGTGAGGGTAACCCTAGTGGTGGCAGGGCAGTAGGGCTTCAGGGGTCTGTCTTTCCACCAAGATGCCCTGACGAGGCAGTCACCCCCGGCTCTGCATTTCCTGACTCTGGGACTTGGACACATCGGGGTCATCTTGGCATCCAGTCTTCCCCCCAGGACAGGATGGCCATGCCAGTGCCCATTTCCTGAGCATCGAGTCTGGGCCAGGCCTGGGAGAGACTGATGAAGGCTTGTCTGTCTGTCTGCCCATCCCTGAGGCTTCGAAGACCTCACGGTTTCCTGGGGTGGGGCCTTATGCCCGACACACAGCACAGCGTAGGCTGGGAGCCCTGACACAGATGTGTGCAGTGTGCTGGGGCTGAGCAGGCCCTGGGACCCCACTCCCGGGGCAGGCGCGTGTCCGAGGGGCTGTCGCTTCTAGCCCTTGCAGGAGGAGTCAGCATGACTAGGAGTTCAAAGGGGGTGAACGTTCCAGGCAGAGTACGCGGAGGGAAGCAGAGGCTCAGGACCCGATGCCGTCCCAGGGACTGCTCTCCGATGGGAGTGTGTGTGAGTTAGGCTAACACCAGCAACTGTAACAAATAACCCCAGCATTGCAGGGCGCAGCACACAGAAACGTATTCCTCACTCATGGAAAGGTCCAGGGTCAGCGTTCCTGGTGGACACATGACTCTCCTGCAGGGACGCAGCCTCCTTCCATCCCACGGGCCTTCACTCCTAAGGCTTGGGTCCTCACCTTCCAGCATGGAAGGGGAAAACGGGTAGAGAAGGCACACCCGCCCCTTAACAGTCTAGGCTCTCAAGAGCCAAGTGTCACTGTGTTTACATCCTATTGGTCAGAACCAGTCACATTGCCACACCCAACTGCAAGGGCAGCTGGGAAATGTAGTTCTTGCCTGAGCAGCCACTTCCTCGTGACAAGGGAACAAAATGTGGATAATTGGCGGGTGCTGCCACGGTATCTTCTCATTCCATTTTAGAGGTGAGGAGATTGGGGTGCAGAGGGGTTCGGCCACTTATTCAAAGTCACACAGCAGGCTCAGAACCAATCCCAGGAGGCCAAGCGTTCCTGCAGGACTGGCAGGTGATGGATGTTGGCCATGTGGCACTGCTTATTTCCAACACGTGCAGGATGGATGCCCACTGGCACATGCCCAGCCTCCGGTTTTGATCGTGCAGCCCTGGCATGCCGTTTCCTGCCTTGGGCACCTGCCCCCCTCCATTCCCCTCCGACACCTCATCACCCTGCAGACCGCCCCCTCCTCCGCAGGTGCCCGTGCTGAAGCCCATGGATCTGATGGTGGAGGTGAGCCCACGGAGGGTCTTCGCCAACGGCCACACCTACCACATCAACTCCATCTCCGTCAACAGCGACTGCGAGACGTACATGTCGGCGGACGACCTGCGTATCAACCTCTGGCACCTGGCTATCACTGACAGGAGCTTCAGTATCCTTTCCCGCTGCGGCACCCGCCACTTCCTGGGGCGGGGGGCTTCCAGTGGGGGTGGTTGGCTTGGCTCTGCTTTTGTTCAACCTCTTCAGTGAGTGAGACCCAGATTTGGAATCCTGATGAGCTGGTTTATGAAAACTTTTTTTTTTTTAAAGATTTTATTTATTTATTTGACAGAGAGAGAGCGAGAGAGGGAACACAAGCAGGGGGAGTGGGAGAGGGTTAGAAGCAGGCTTCCCGCGGAGCAGGGAGCCCGACGCGGGGCTCGATCCCAGGACCCTGGGACCATGACCCGAGCTGAAGGCAGACGCTTAACGACTGAGCCACCCAGGCACCCCAGGGTTATGAAAACTTTAAATCCATGGCTGCCGAGGGTTATATTTGACCCCTTGCCTTCTCCGGGTGGCTGTGTTCCCTGTCATTCTGGAACTGCCTTGGGGACTGCAGAGGAGATAGAGTCCTGGGGTCTGCCCTCCTGGAGGAGGGATGGCTGACCCACTGGAGAGTCAGCTGGAGGTTCTGGACCCTCCTCCCTGCGGCCTGAGGCAGGGGCCTCAGTGTGTGATGAACAGCCTTGGGGTGCCACCCAGGGCTTAGGGTGACAGTCGAGGTGTCAGAAGCCCAGTTGGATGGGGTCAAAGGGGGGCCCTGCCTGGCGTTCCCCTATGTCTAGGCAAGCCAGGGGCAGTAGGATGGACTCCAGGCCCCGCTGACCGGTGAAGAAAGAACTTGGTACACAAACTCGGGCCTGAGGGGCAGCAGTGGACAAAGCAGCCAGGTTTCTACCGTGTCGCTATTTGCAGGCCAATAATAATAATCCTACACAGTGCGGCTCTGCACCTGACCTCAACATGTGTTCGTGTTAACTCATATCACCCTCACGACAATCCAGGAGGTAGGTGCTAACGTGACCTCCTGTACGGATGAGGAAACTGAGTCACAGGGAGCCCAAGTTAATCTGTTCAAAGCTCACACCTAGCAAGTGTCCGACCCAGGCCCCTCCCAGCCCCCGACTCCCCATTTCCAACCTTTATGTCCAATTGCCCTTTGTGAAGTCTGCCTCCAGGATGTGCAATGGAACGGGGTAGGAGCCCCCCACCGCCCAGAGTGTTGTGCAAGCCGAGTGTCCGCTCTGTGCGGGGTGCTAGGCAGCTCCTACGGCGAGAAGCTCCTAACACGGGGGGTCGGACCTGCTGCTGCTGCCGCTTACCCCTCAGGAGTGGGTTGTATCCCCCAGCGCCGAAGCCAGGGCTGGCTGGGAGGGGGTGTGGGAGCAGGAAGGAGCAGTCTGGAGGGTTTGAAGGAGAGACAGAGGGTAGCAAATGGCTTCTGCGGGCCGAGAGCCAGGGGCTGGCCAGGGTCCACTGGGCAGAGAGACCTCAGGAACGGGGAGAACGGGGGCTTGGAGAAGCAGAGAGCAAGCACATGCTGTTCCCTGAGCCCAGCAGGAGGGTGGGGGGCAGACCTGGGGCTTGGCGGTCAGTGTGAGCCTCTGTGGGAGTCTCGCTCTGCCCCCTAAGCTCACTGACCTTGGTGAGTAACCGGATCCCTGTGAGCCTCACTGACCCCTCCCGGCTTGGACTGCAGCGTGCACATTCATTGAGCCCCTCCCAGATGCATCCAGCGCAGAGCTGGTGCTCTGCATGTCAGAAAGCAGAAGCATCTGTCTCCTTCCTGCCCTGAAAGAGCAGAGTGCTCTGAGCTGGGAGGGTGGAAGCGGATTGGGGTGGTCACAGAGGTCCAAGGAGGGGCTGAGGCTGGAGCTGCTCGGAAGGAATGGAAGCTCAGATTTGGATTGGTGGAGAGGGCTGGGCTGAGCATCTGCCTGACTGTTCAGGCTGGAGGCCCAGTGGGCCCCACCCTGTCCCCGGGGCTCAGAGCTTCAGTTGGTCAAGACTCCTTTGGTTGCAAGGCTTAGAATGCCTCATCCCTGCTGGCTCAATCAAAACACGGGCATTTACTGACTTATGGACCATGAGAAGGCTTCAGGCTCAGCTGGATTCAGAGGCTGAAACAATGTCATTAGATGGTTCTCTCTGCTTCTTGCGTCTGCGCTCTGCTCTGGCTTGTCTCAGGTGCCCCATGGTGCCAAATTGGGGCCAGCAGCACATGCCCTGCCTTCCCAGAATAAAGCCCAAGAGGAAAGAGACCAGCTTTCTGTGAACTGTCCCACCAAGCCCCCATATGGCACCCCATGGGCTCTCATGGGGCCTCAGGGGCACCTCTAAACCCATGACTGTGGGGGGGATGCAGTGCTCTGACTGGCCAGAGTTAGGATTAGGGTTGACCTGAGTCAAGGGTGCTGGAGGGGGTCAGCGTGGGGGGTCCCCTCAGGAAAGGCAGGCACTGCCCCAGCAGTTGGGGACCCCCGTGGTGAACCACACAGCCAGACACCCGCTGCAAAGTTGGAGGTGTCGACCAGCTTCCTAGCAGAACAAAATGGGTCACATGGGAGCCCCAGGTCTGCACACGGGGTGGGCACGGGACTCATGGGACTGCCGTGGGCCGTCCTCAGCGCTTCCTCACAGCATCGGACAGTGTGCAGACCATTCACTGTCTCACTTGACCTTCGTGTTGGCATGAAAGCTGGATGCAGTGGCACGTTATCACCCCATTTTGCAGATGTAGAAATAGAGGTTTGGGGAGATGGGGGGTTGGCTGACAGGGACAGAGCTGGGACTCGCCCTCGGGCCTCCGTGGCCTGGCCCCAGGCCGTTTGCCAAGCTCTTGGGCTGCCCGCTGCGGCCACCCTCCTGGAGCGCCGGCTTCCTTGTCGCAGGACCCCAGGCTGGGGACGTACCCCCTGTCGGATTGACGCTGCTGGGCTACTGTAAGGACTCGGTAACACTGTGAATGCACTCGCCCTTTGTAAACTGCAAAACCCACAGCTGTGTAAGGGCTAGTGTTCCCTTTCATTCAGCCATTGATTCCTGGTGCCTCTTCTGACCCGGGCCCATGCTGAGCCCCGGGGAACACAGGGACAATGAAAGAAACTCAGCCCTGCCCGTGGGGGCCTCCGGGCCATGCTGGGGACATCACCCTTGCTGTGAGCAGGGCATGGGTGGGCGTGGTGGGTGAGGAGGGTGGGAGGGCTGTGTGTGTGTGTCCTGGGTGGACTGGATTCCAGCAGGCAAGCCTGGAGGCCAGGAGCCCAGTGAGGAGATCCAGGGAGAGGCAATGATGGGCAGGCGGGGGCTTGGCCGTGGGCAGGAGGCAGTCGAGTAGTGGGGCAGTGGGCCGTATCATAACTGTCTTTCAGACCAAGGTGGCCACAGGGCATTGGAACAGGTTAGTCATGAATACGAAAAGAGGGTTGATCCCCTGCAGAATTGCAGGCACAGTCCTCCTGAGTCCTTACTATCAGCGGTGCCTCCTTGCCCCATTTAAACACAGATTGTGCCCTGTCTGTATGCTGGGGAGCATGCCATTCACCACTGTATTTATTGAGTACCTACTGTATGCCAGGCTCCCTGCCTGACTTTGAATTAGATAGACAAATACCCCTGCCTTCTGGAGCTAACAGACAATAAACCATTAATATAATGAACAAGTACCATACCCAGCATGCAAGCAGCTGACAAGTGCAGCGAGACCACCAAGCCCAGTGGTGTGCATTTTTTCCGGCCCTATTTATCTGGGGGGCTGCAGGTGTGGGCTAGGTGGAACGGGAGCTAGGGTGGGGGTTTTGCCCAGTGAATGAGCAGACATGGGGCTGATGGTGCCTGAATCTAGGCCAGGTGAGGAGATGGCTAGTGACAAGAGAGGAGCGTCAGTCATGGGGGGGGGGTCCCCCTGGAAACCCGGGAGTCTCCCCTGACTGCCGGTCCTGCCACCCAACCCCGTGTTAAACACGTGTGCTGCCTCTTAATTTTGTGCAGGTGAATTGGTAGTTGATCAAAATGCAAAGACGACCCGTGTCTTGAGGTCGAGGCGTGGGGGTGCTGTGGATCGCTGATGGGGGCCGAACTGGGCTGCAGGCAGCCCCTGCCTATGGAAAGTGAGTACCCAGTAGGCAGATGGAAGGGGCGGAGGGGAGTCTCCAGGGGCGTGTGGTGGTTGTGGAGACCTCGCTGCTGAGACCAGTTCATCAGGGAACCGTGCTGCACGTGGCAGCCCCCAGGGCCCGCTGCTGCTTGGCCACCAGCGTGACGAGACACAGGGGCCCTGTGCGGAGACCGGCACCCGCCCCGCGGAGCCAGCCTCCTGGCCGGGAAAGCGTTGGGACTGCAGGCTGCCGGGTCCTGTGCAGCCGAGAAACTGGAAAAGGCGTTTCATTTCCAACGTGGGAGGAGGCCAGCAAGGCCTGCCAAGCTGGGGAATTGCTCCGAATCGGGAGACCCCTTTTGTGTAAGCACGTGGCTGGGGGTTCTGGGCCTGGGGCTTCACCTTCCTTTAATGCTTGCCCTCCGGTGTCTTGACTTGCCCTGGTGGGCGCTGCTGTTCGGTCTGAGCCACCAGAAGTTTCCTGCGGGCCATACTACCTTCTTGTAACACTTTCCACCTAAGCAGAATTGATCTCTAGCAAAGGTTTTGAGAGAAAGGAAAGCCATCTTAATAAAGGAGAGAAGGTGGGTGTTGTCTTGACCAGCGTGAACTGACAGTGAGCAAGCGGACTCAGAGGACCTCTGCACTGCTAATTTGAGACTTGGCTGATCTGCGCAGAGAGGCAGGGAGCCCAGTGCTCACAGAGCCTGTGTGTGTGCCAGGCACCTCCTTCCTCTCCCTCACCCTCAAGATGGAAGAAGGTGCCAAACCCTTTCCTTCCTCCCCCTGGATGGCTCTGGGATCCTGCCTACCTCTCCATCCCTGCCAAAGGCCCTGCTGGAGCCAGACCGTTCCTGCCTGGCCTGTTGCCTGGATCCCACACTGCCCAGCCAGCCGGCCCTGCACAGAGCTGAGAGCGACTCATCAGAACCTCTGGTCTGAGCACGTCGGCCCCCAGCTTAAAGCTCTCAGTGGCTCCTCCAGCTTCTGGAGAAAGTCCGAATCCCTCAGCAATGCCCTGGGGCTCACGGTGACAGGCCCCTGCACGCCTCCCCGGGCTCCTGTGCATCAGGCATGCCCATACTTCAGGCCGTTGGGTTTCCCTTCATGTTATTGGGGGGGAGTTAAAGGAAGGGGGTGATCTGTCTCCTGCTGTTCCTGCCCTGGATCATTCTTTCTCCTTCTCGTAGCCTGGCTGGCTTCCCTTTGCCCATAAGCATCACTCACAGCTCCCTTCACCCGGTCACCTCTGCTCCGTCCACTCTATGTGCCTCCTGGGCTGTCAGAGCCCACACTCCCTGATCACACTGGGCTTTCCTCCTCACCCCGTTTTCTGGTGAAACCCTTGAGATGAGGTACACCCTGTCTGAGCCCTCTCTATATCCCCATACATAATGCAGGGCCCAGCACATAGTAGGTGCTTAGGAATGGTTGTCCGTGACGACTTTGGTTGGAGGAATTCCAGTCTCCGTGTGGTCTTAGGATGTAGACACCTCCTTGTAAGTCTGGGCTCCGGGGGACTCAGAGACCCCGGGCACGAACGAGCAGCAGTCTGGGCTCTGGGGCCTGGCAGACCTGTGCTCAGATTCATCGTGTTACCTCATTGGCCACCAATTTCCACCAGTGTAAAATGGGCCAGATTCCTCGTCCTAAGGATATTTGTAAGGAATAATGAAATCATGCTCGTAAAAGGCCTGGCAGTCATCAGGCCCAGCAGGTGGCCAGTGTTTCCCTCCTAAACAGCAGCTCCTCAAGTCTTTGAGGCTGGCTCTCAGAATCGCTGCGTCGTCTCTGATTATTGAAGCCCGTTTCTCTCCCTGGTGCTGTGTCCACATCTGTTTAAACAACCTCTCACGTCCTGTAATACCAACATTGGAGACAGTTAGGCAGCTCTGAGTGATTTTTCTGGAGCTCAGTGCCTCTTAAAGGTAACAGATTGCACGGAGGGTCTCAGCCGATGGGCCTCTGCTTTATTTTTAGCACTCGGAGAACTGTGAAGATGGTTCAGTTGATTTTTCTCCCCCCTGAGCGATTTCTCATGGTGGAAGCTGGCATCGCACCAAGCCTCCGTCTGGAGCAAATTTCTAATTGCCGTTTATGGAGCAGGTCCTGAAGCGAAGTGGGGTGGTGCGGCGGTTTGCGGCGGTTAGGGGCAGAGGCTCCAAACCTCGGTCCCCACTCGGCCGCCTGGGGGCTGGGCGTGCTCCCCACGCAGGGAGCAAAGGAGGGGACTGGCCGAGGACTGTGCTGTGGGCTGGGAGGGTGGAAGCACCAGGGGACTCAGGGCCTGATGGGCTGTCGACACAATCCACACTGGCCCTGACCTGCTGTCAGGCACCCTACAGGCTGCCCTGTTCCATCCTCCCGTAGGACCACTCTACAGAGCAGGAACAGGAACATCTGCTCAGAAAGACCCTGAGTCTGAATCCCCAAAATCAGTGTCCACCCAGAAAGCATGTGGTTAGGCTCTTGCCAGCACACCCCTGCTTTGGGGGCTTGGCAAGACTGGGCTTCCGGGGGGCTGAGGGCTCGTGCAGAGCTGTCCGTGGTGCTGACCCCATGGGCAGCCTGCGCTGCGGGTCCTCTTCCCCACCACCTCGCACACCACGCACGCGCCGCACCGCCTCGCAGTGAGGAGAGCGACAGCCCCCACGGCAGCCACTGTTATTCTACCTCTGCCCCTTACACGGCTCGCCTCGTGGTGCTGTCATTCCCTCCGTTTTGTGGGTGATGTGGCGATGAGCTCTGAGAAGTGGGTGCACTTGCCTGTGGCCCGTCCAGCCCCATCAGTACAATGATGTTTCCTGGCTCTACTTTTAGACCCTAAGGGAGAGCGGGTGCTTTTCACCCCACTGCAGGACAGAGCGGGGATCGTTGGGTGACCTAGGTGACAGGTGACACAGGCGGCCAAGTGCATGGGCGGTGGCAGCTGTATGTTCCTAGCACGTCCTCTAATCATGGGAACGTGCGCCTCTCCTGTGCTTCTGATCCCTCCTGACAGGCCTCCGTGGCATTTCTGAGACATGCTCCTGATTAAACTCCTCTGCCCTTGACCCCTGTCCGGAGCCCCATCTCCCACCCTCTCCCCACTGGGGCTCCGGCTGGCTGCCCTATTGCAGCTCCTCAGCCTTACATACCCCCCTTCACATGGAACATGCCCCCTCCTGGATAACTCCTACTCTTAGTCCTCCGCTTAATGCCTCTGCCTTCTGGACTCTCCAGACCAGCTCCGGGCCTCCCCAAAAATCCCATCCTGTGCACTCTGTGTGTCTCTTGGAGCAGCATCATGGGCCTCTCTGGTTTCACTGCTGGGCTGGAAGGCCTGGGAGGGGAGGTCATGACGGGCTCCGGTTTGCCCTTTCTCAGTGAACACGAAAAGGCAGCCACCCGGGTGTGCGTCCCGGCTCTGTCCTGTCTGGAGTTTCTCCCCCAGCTCTTAGGAGCCAAAGAAGGCATGCAATTCAGCACACACCGTCAAGTCCTTGTTTTCTTGGGGAGGAGGGACATACATTGCACCGTGGGCAATCTGCTTAATTTCCTGTTTTTCCAGAGGAAGAGAAAGACTCTGATTCTGATTTAGTGAACTTTAATTATTGCTAAAAGTACTGTGTGCTAGGGACTTTTTAAAAATTACTAAAAAACTTATATGTCTAAGTCATTTTATTTACTTTTAATTGCTAGGGCCTTTGACTTAATGTCATCTCATTAAATCCCCATCATAGCCCTGTAAAGCAGATGTTATCAATCCATTCTACAGATGAGAAAAGCAGGTGCAGGGAGGTGGAGAAGTTGTCCAGGGGGTCACACAGCCATGTACAGAGGGGCTGGACTATCAAGCCCCGGTCTTTGTGACTCCAAACTGAGTGCTCTCTTCCCTGGCTCGGTACTTGGAAATCACCTAAGCTGGCTTGTGGAAGAGATGTGTAGACTGGCTCACCACATGGAGAAGACAAACGAGGGCTTCAGTGGGCTTGTGTGTCACACGGAATGGCCACCCGTGGCCCCAGTGATTGGGCTCCTCTCTCTGAGCAGGATTGTACCATCGTAGTTAGTAAGGTTCTGAGCAGAGAAGGGAAGGAGGTTGTTATGGGCTGAATTGTGTCCCACTGAAGTTCGTATGTTAAAGTCCTAACCCCAGGATCTCAAATGTGACTATATTTGGTCTTTAAAGAGGGGATTAAGCTAAAAGGAATCCATTAGGGTGAGTCCTAATCCCATATGACTGATGTCCTTACAAGAAGAGGAGGTTAGGAGAGCACAGAGGGAAGAGTATGTGAGGACATGGGGAGAAGAGGACCATCTACACCCTACAGAGAGAAGCCTCAAAGAAACCAGCCTTCTGACACCTTGATCTTGAACTCCCAGCCTCCAGAACTGGGAGAGAATGATTTATTGTTTAAGCCGCCCGTGCTGTGGCAGCCCATAGCAAATTCATGCAGAGGCCGAGGTTGCCAGGAACCTTACAGGATCTGACACGGTTTGGCCAGAGTGCTTCTAGCTCATCGCTGTAGCCAGGTCATCTTTTGGAGAAAACTGGCTGAAAAAAAGCAGCTTTGCTGGCTGTTCCCCAACAAGACCGCCTCCGTGTGCAGGAGGCCCTCTCCAGTGTCTCTGGAGAGCCCGTGGGAGCAGCTTCTCGTGGCTGGTCCTTGGCAGAGTGGCCTCCATCCTCCCTTGGTGGCTGCTCGATCACCATGGCAACCGCCTCCCCCATCCTGAGAGCATGTTCCTGCCGAGACATCTAGATAAACCATGCTTTGCTCAGTTAAATCAATGGAGCCCAAGGCTGCATCCTTCTCCTCACTGAACGCCCCCCGCCCACGCTCTTAGCAGCTCCCTTGCAGGGCCGCCAGCCAGTCCAGTGTGCCCCAGCAGCCTTGCCCGTGGGGTTGCATATCGTGTGGAGACATACTCCCTCCCGAACAGGGGGGTGCAGGGAGGAGCACCGGCTGGGAGTTAGGAAGCCAGGATCTATCCTTGCTCTGCGGTGCCCCACATGTGGCCCTGGGCATGTCACTGGGCGGCCCTGGCCTCCCTCTCCTCCTTTGTGGGCGTGGAGGGTGGGTGGTCCTTCCCGCAGGGGTGCGAGGTGCCTGGCCTGCGGGTGCAGGGTCGGGGGCTGCCCTCAACAGCTCTCTGAAGGTCTGAATGTGTCTCCAACCTCAGTTGCTGCGTCTTTTAGAGTCATTTGTCGTGGTGCGGCCCCTAAAGCCTGGCGTTAGTTAATATTTGTACTTCTCTGATGTTTATGGGATGGTTTCCATACCCCTTTCTCCCTTGAGCTCCTTCCCGAACAAACCAGTGATGTTTGTTCATTTCGTGTGCCTGACTGATGTCAACGGCGGGAGGGAGATTTGGCCGTGGATGAGTGATGGCCCCTTGCACCCGTGCCCACCCCCCATTCACGTAGGGGAGACGAGGCTCGGAGGTGAAGCTCAGAGGAACGAGGGCCACTGGAGGTGCAGTGACCTTCTCCCCAACATTTCAGGGGCCCTCCGAGTGGGGCGTCGTGGTGTTGCAGCCCGGGGACCGACGTGACCCTGGTTGGCTTCCAGCCATCAGGCCTTGCCTTTGGCAGCAGGCGGTGAAGGAGTTTCTATAAAAATCTCTGCAAACCTGATGACGCTGCAGAAGGCCCGCCTGGAGTACATTGCAGTGTCCTTGACAGCAAGAGCCGCAGACTTTGCTCTGGGTGGGGACAAACGCCTGTTTCTGAGCTTTGCTGACTCCCCCAGGCAAGGGCTGGAGCTCACAGGGCACTACCGGGCTCCAGAGGACATCCTCCTGCTGCGGGAGGAGCCAGGCCTGTGGGGCTGTGTCACACACGGGTCCTGCATGGGGTCAAGAAGGGAGGTTACTGTTACAAAAGCAAGACTGCAGTCCTTCTTCTCGGCCCGCGGCCAGCAAAGTACGGCCCTGGGGGCCAAAGACACCTGTTCAGGCTTTAAGGGTGCTCAGCCACTGCTGTTCACTCCCATGCTGGCTGAACCCGCTTTACAATAGAGCAGCAGAACTGAGTAGTCGAGGTGAGACCCTATGGCCTGCTAAGCCCAAGATGCTCTCTCTGGCCTTTTACACACTTCTGCCTACCCTGGGTCTAGAGCAATACACGGGGTTCACACTAGGGCCCTGAAGGACAAGGGATTCATTGTATGATGTAGGGCAGCAGCCAAAAGCTGCAAGGAGCCAGAGACCTCCCCCTAGACCCCAGCGCTTCAGGGGGCTGCACCCCTCCCGGCCTGAAGTTTGCACTTCTCACCCCTGCTCTGCTTTGCCCCCATCACAGGGGTGTATTGCCAACTCTGGAAACCAACTTAGTCGGTCCCGGCTGGGCCCCCTCGGCCAGGTCCCGAGAGGGCGGCTCCTCCTTGCTGAGCCTCCAGGCCCTCAGCCGTGGGATGGGGTACGCATCACTCGGGTGCAGAGGTTTGAACGAGGCACAGCTGGGGAGCAGTGGGCCCACGGCCAGCCCACGAGGCATAGCCGGTGCTGGGCTGGAGTTAGGCGTAGAGACAGGAACAGGACTTTGCCCGCACTCAGAGGAGCGAAGCCGACAGGTCAGCCTGTATTCGCCGCCCGGAAAGCTGAGCGCTAGCCGGTCTGTGAGCAGAATGCAGTGGGGACCTAAGGAGGGCGCTGTGGGGAATGCGACCTTCCTGAGAATCCCGCAGAAACCCATGCCCAGCGTGCCTCCCGGTTTCTGCAGCGCTCTCCAGCATTTGCGTGGCGCTGCAATGCTCCCTGTGCACAGCAGGGTGATGGCTCTTTTCATGGCCCTAGTCAGTGACAGTCCCCCCTCAAGGACCGCCTCCCTGCCCCCCTGGCCTGGCGTCTCCCTGAGCCTGCGCTTTGCCTCCGCTCTAAGGGCTTCCTCCCCTTGAGATGGGTGGGACACTCCCCGTGCTCCCCCCGGCCCGGGTCCCAGGGGCCCCCGACGGGCTGGTGGGTTCACCGACTTCAGCAGCTGTTCTGCAAAGCACCTGCCATGTGCTGGGCGCTGCTCCAGACATCAAAGTGCGGCAGCGGCGCAGGCGGACAGGTCCCTGCCCTCATTGCAGAGGTGGGCAGCCAACCAGTAAGCAGTACGGTACTAGTGGACGGCCAGGCCACTGCTGTCCAGCTCCCGGAAGCAAGCCAGTGTCTGAGTTTCCCACGGATGCCGGAACAAATGTCCGCAAACTGGGTGGCTTGCAACAGAAATCCGCACCAGTTCTGGGGGCCAGAAGTTTGCAGTTAATGCTGGCAGGGCTGTGCTCCCTCTGGAGGCTCCCGGGGATGGCCGCCTCTTAAGATCCTTCATTATATTTACAAGGACTCTTTTTCTCAATGCGCCACATTCACAGTTTCGGGGCTTAGGTTGTGGACATGTACTGGGGGCCACCATTCAACCTGCTGCTCTGGAGAAAGCCCTTGTGCTCATCGAGGGGCGTGGCACCGAGCGAGTTCACCTTCTCTCCTCCTCCTCCTCCCTGCGTGACCTGCTCCTGCCTTCACCTTCGTGGTTGTCAAACTTAGTTGCCAGGATGTGACCAAAGGTTAAAAGAAAGCTCATCAGACAGGGGGAGAACAATTAGATGGAAAACAGCACATGAATAATTCATGAGGCTTTGCAGGGGGGAGGGGGGGCTTGTAGATGAGTCTAATTACACTCGTTCCCCAGGGAGGCCAGTTTGCCTTGAACCTCATAAAGCTCCACCGTGTACAAGTGGGATTTATGCAGCTGACCATGAAACGGGGGAGAGGCCACCCGGGGGTCAGGTCTCCAAACGAAAGTGTGCTCCAGGATCATGCCCAAACCCTCATTTTGCAAATGGGGGATACTGAGGCTTGAGGAACGGGAATGACATTTGCACATGGCACTGAGCGTTCCAGAGAGAGCGAACACCACATGCTCAGCCTAGGGCCCCCAGCACAGGTCCTGCCAAAGTCAGAGCCACCACGTACGGTCACGGGTGGACCAAATGTCTCCCGGTCCACGTGCACAAGGCCGCATGGGTGTGAGTTTAGGAGGTGTGTTTGCAGCATATGTGTGGGGTGCAATTATCACACTATGGAGTCTTCTTCTGAACCTGCCTCCCTTGTGAGCAGTCTGCCTTCAGGCCCGGCTTTATGATGTGATGAAGGGAATTGGACAGGGACAGGCCCTCTCTGTACCCACCTGCACCCACGAGGAGCCAGGTAGCAGGTGCAGGGCTGGGCCTGTAGTGAGCTGAGCAGGAGGTCTTGGAGACCCCGCCCTGGGAAGAGGCTGGGTGGCCGTGCCCTGAAGGATCCTGTCCATCCCGCGGGGCGCGGGCATGGCTCTGGACCCTGGGATTCAGAGGTGCGAGACTGCCTGCCCCGCCTCAGGGAGCCCTTGCCCTGCAGGGGCCCCAGCACGTTGGCCGTGACTGGATGTGTCTTCCTCCACTGGGATCCCGTGGAAATGTTTCCCATCCATCTTTCCCCAGCACCCCCCGTATCCAGAGTCCTTTGTTTGAAACAGCAAGAGATTTCCTGAGTGATGCTTGAGCTGTAAGAACTGTGGTCCTGGGCTGTCAGCGGGACCCGGTATGGGAGGCTCTCTGTCCCGAGCCCACACACAGGACCCTCAGTCCACGTGCCTCGCCCTCGGTCCACGTGCCTCGCCCTCGGCCCCTCTGTGTCGCCAGTTCGGGCCTGCTCGCTGCAGAGGGCTGCAGACGTCACTGACCCCCATGGACTTCTAAAAGCCGTCACGCCTCATATGTATTTCTAACGAGTGTTGTCATGAGGCTGTCAGGAGTGGTTAAGCATGACGGGGCCGCAGGAAGCATGCACTCCAGACTCGAGCAAAGAGGCCACACCCATTCGTTTGGCCTTGGGCCCCTCATGGGTCTGGGAGCAGCATGTGGGGGCCGGGGGAGGAAGCTTCTGAGCCCCCACCCCCACTGCGCTCCCTTCCTGAACACCAGTGTGCACAGCTTCCCAGTCTTCCCATCTTGGTGAACAGATTTTCATGAGCATCAAACTCCGTCTCCACGGGCCAGACGCTGAGTAAATATGGGCGGCCGGTGACTGAGCTCCTGCCCGAGACTCATGACAAACGATGGACATAAATAGAACAACAGTCGTGGTCGGGTGTGTACGAGTTTTGGTCTTGGAGGCAGAGTGATTGGAGCTCAGACGTCACACCTCTGATCCTTCTCCGTTGAGCTGCGTTCTAGAACATCCCGATGTGGGAAAGTGAAGAGGTGTTGGACGCTGAGTGGGTCGGGAGGGAAGGTCATGGGCAGAAACAGATGACTGGAAGGTCTGAGGCTTGAAACGGCCCAGGGGGATCTCGTAGGAGGCCACCTGAGGCATGGGTCCCACAGCAGAGGGGAAGGCGTCATGGCCCACCACGTGCTGGCTCTCAAAGCTTCAGCCTGGGAATGATGCCTGGCGCCTGTCACTTCTGCCCTCCATTATTCGGGAAAAGCAGTAAGGGCACGGCTGCCCTGAATTCCGTGGGGCCCATGGGCAGGTCCCCCCACCTCTCCCCGGAGTGGTTGGCAAGACGTTTCCACCTTATCCCACAGAGTCCTGCTCCCCTAGAAGTCGTAGCCCGATGAAACACGGTGTAAACACGTGTCCCCTAATATGTGACACACCGGGTCTCCAAGCCGACCTGTGTTTCTTGAGGCCTGGGCACTTCCGTGTCCCCCAAGCTTCCTTGGACTTTTGTGGCTTGAGTTCTGCGGAGAGGATTTAGTTCCCCTGGTGCAGAGCATCAAACCGGGTGCTGTGCTCACGTGCGTGACGTTTCATAAACGGCCGCACGTTTTCCCCTGACACCGATTTAAGTTGGGGGAGAAATTGAAGCGGTTCCCAAGCAGGCCTCTGTAGGCGCTTAGCCCCTGAAGGACGGGGATGGAATTAGCAGCACAGAAGTCTTGGTTTTTTCTCTCTTACTGTTCAGTCTCATTTTTCAAGATTTAATCTCTGCTTCTTATCGTCCCAGAAAACCGCAGTTTCCTGGGAAACCAGCTCAGGCTCCTTCTTCCTCCTCTCTCTATTTTTAAGTGATTCTAAGTTTCTGGTTAAGGAGGTGCTTCCAGAAGCAATATTTGAGCATGAGCACGCAGACCCTCCTCAGTGCCCCTGGTCACTCAGATTCAACATTTTTTTGTGACGTTTTATAAACTCTCCTGTTTACGAAAGTCACAAAATGCCTCTTTATTGAGGCGGTGGTGGGAGGGGGAGGGAGGGCTGATGGCAGGTGAGTCTCAGAGTTTCAATCAGCATTTTCCAGATAACAAAAAGCAGTAATGTCCCTGATATTCACTGAGCTCTGCGATGTGTCAAGCAGCGAACAAGGGCCTTGGCCTTTCCTAGTTTTCACGACAAGACTGTGTTAGAACTGTTGGCCCATTTTACAGTTGAGGAAACAGAGGCATGAAGAGCTAGGGAACTCCCCCTCGATTGCATGGGCAAGAGGTGATAGAGATGGGATTCGAAGCCCAGACTTTGACTCCAGGACCCACACACAGATGCAGAGGGAGGAGGGGGTATTTCAGCCAGAGGGGTAGGTTGGGCAGAGCCTCATGCAGGGCCAGGGAGACCAGAGACCAGGGTGTCACTGTCAGAGAGAAAAGTGCCTTTAGGGCCCAGCGACTAGTTGGATCCGAAGCTGGAGAGGTAGAGAGGGGCTATGCCAGGCTTTGAATGCTACACCAACGGGTTCGGATTTGCTGCTTTAGGCTACAAGCAATGGAATGGAACGCAGACTTACTACTTGCTGCTGAGCCATCCTGGACAAGTTGCTTACCCTCTCTGGGCTCTAGAGTATCTGTCAGGGATACTTTCTTTGCAAGCAACAGAATTCTTGATCCTAAACAGAAAATGGATTTGTTGGCTCCCACGTTTAATTGTCCAAGGCTCATGGCTTCCATCCTGATTCAGGATTCAAAAGGCATTGCTGGGTCTCTCCCTCCAGTCTGCCCCACCTGCAGGCTCCGGGTTTCCCTTGTCCCAGCAGCATGTACACACCCCTCCTCTGCACACCACCCAGCCCAGCAGAGAGGTCAGAGCTGCCCCCAGCATGCCCCGCATCTCAAGCCTGGAGTCCCTCTGCTGGCACCTCAGAGGCCACGTGCCCCTCGCTCATGGTGATTGTGAGTGAGTGGAAGGCACAGATGAGAGCGGAGAACCCAGAAAGGCAGAGAACCTTTTCCCCAAAGGAGAATCTTGATGCTGTGGACAGAAGGGGAGTGGGTGCTGGGGTGGGGCTCCCCGCACACTCAGCTCCGGGCACAACTCACGGAGTGACTGAAATTGTTCACCAAGAGTCCAGCACATACTAGGCACTCAAACGCTCCTTGCCTTCTGCTTGGCACCTGGTGTGGGGGGTGGAGGGGAGGCTGGGCAGCTGGTGGGTGCTGGCTGGGGAGAGGGCATAGGTTGGAGGGGGGAGGCTGCAGGGACAGTGGACGGCACCCAGACGGGGCAACCAGTGGGCGGCTGGACATGCCGGTCTGCAGCTCAGAGACCGTCTGGGGCTTTGTCCAGGGGTCTCGGGAATGGAGATGCAGCTCAGATGCAGGGTCAGTGGGAAGGCAGAGCAGCGAGGGTGCCCTCCGTTCTCTGCCCTTTCCTTGACGGGGCCAGACATCGTGGACATCAAGCCGGCCAATATGGAGGACCTCACGGAGGTGATCACGGCGTCGGAGTTTCACCCCCACCATTGCAACCTCTTTGTCTACAGCAGTAGCAAGGGCTCCCTGCGTCTCTGCGACATGCGTGCAGCCGCGCTGTGTGACAAGCACTCCAAACGTAAGTGTCCATGCCAGCTGGGACCCGGTGCAGAGTGGGGGCGGCAGGGCAGCGCCCGTCCCAGTGCTGGTACCCCGGGGCGGGTGGGAGTGGTGCAGGCGTGTGCTTTCCTGGCTGGGGCAGGAGAAGCTGGTCTGGCCACCCACTGCCCCCCGAGTCCCCAGACAGATACTGCCCAGCGTCCAGGGACCAGACAGCTAAAACAAGGGTCAGGGAACCAGAAGCTAAGGAGGGACCATACTCAGCAGTCACCTCCTCCAGGAAGCCTTCCCTGACCCCCACATTGGTTCAAGCCCCTTCTCTGTGCCCTTCTCTCAGACTGGCCACACCCTGAAGAACTTTCTATAGGTTGGGGTGTCTCCCCCAGCAGCCTGTGAACTCCACGAGGTCACTTCCTCCTGCTGGAACTCGCCAAAGGGCCAGCCGGGGAGGGGGATGCCTGAACAAGGTCCAGGGAACACAATAAGACAATCTCCGTGACCACACAACAGCTCCCACTCACTGGATGTGCTGAGCCAGTCACCCAGACAGCTCTCACCCACATCATCTCATCCTCACACGAGCTCTGACGGAGTCCTGAACGGAACCGAGGCTCCAGGGACGGGTCCAAGGTCACCCAAAGTGACAAGTGGCGAGGCAGGACTTGAACCCAGGACTCTGAGATGCCCCGGTTGGGGCTCTCACCTCCAGGCCGGGCTGCTTGGTGTGCTGGGTTCTCCAGAGGCCCTGGAAGGCAGAGGATCAGGGGGTCAGGCCGTGGTGTCCTCCCTGGGTGACCTTGCAGTGGCAAGAGGGCGGGGACTTCTCTGTATCTATCCCAGTACCTATGACAGTGTCTGGAAATAAGCACTTGCTGAGTGAGTGAATGAATGAATGACCAGTGGGCCGCTGGAGGCGGTTTTATTGAAGTCTGTTGGGAGGGACGGGGTCACTCTCTTCCCCTAGGGGGCCTGGTTTTCCTGGGCAGCCCAAGAGGGTGGCTGTCAGCTGGCTCGCAGGGACTTGGGCTCAGGACCCTCTGCGGCTGCCAACCCCTCCCCACTCCTTGGCCAAGTCCGGTCCCCCTACGTCTCCCCACACTGCTCTTCTCCAGGCAAGCCCACGCTCCGCAGTCCCTCTCTGGGGCTTCCTCGCCGGCTTCCTCACAGGGAACCACGTCCCTTTTCTGGGTTTGCACGTGCTCCAGCAGCTGTCGCCTGTCCCTGAGCCCAGACCTCTCCAGCGGGAACGCCTTTGTCTCCAGCACTGAGCCCTCCTCCTCCTGAGGGCTGAGTGGCCAGCACTGAGGGTGGCGAGAGCAGATCTCCCTCTGAGCAGAGCCGGGCCCCCACCTCCAGACACTTCCTGCCATGGTGGGTGCGGACAGACAATGAACTCGTCACTGGGTCATGTGATGTCAGGAGGTGGTGACAGATAGGAACAACAGCCACCAAGGAGCGGGGCGCAGGGAGGGTCCTCTCCCTGGAGAAGTTACAGTGGAACAGACACCCCAGGCGCCGTTGAGCCATGCAGTCTCTGGGGGGAAGAATGTTCTAGAAGGGGGACACTGCAGGCTCTGAGATGGGACCTGAGATGCAGTGACCAAAGGGAAGGGTGCTGGGAGCTGAGTTCAGAGAGACACACAAGGCAAGTAAGTGACTTAGGATGCCCGTAGGTCAGGGGAAGGATCCGGTTTTATTCTAAGTGAGGTGAGAAACCAGCAGGGGGCTGAGGGCAGGGCATGATGTCACGAGACAGGTGTTTGGAAAGAAGAGACTGCAGAGGGGTCAACGTAAGCAGGGGTGGGAGGAGGCCCTGCCAGGGTTCTCGCTGAGAAGAAATGGTGCAGCCTGGGTAGGATGGCCAAGCTGGGGAGACAGGCCCCATTCCGGGTGTTCTTTGAAGGCTGAGCTGGCAGCCTTTGGCAAGTGGGGTGTGGACCGTGATGACTCTGTCTGAGGTTTGGTTTGCGCGGCGGGTGAAGGTGGGGTCCTGTCCTGGGAGCGGGGCAGCCAGGAGCAGAGGTGGGACCAGCAGGCCGGTGTTGGACACGGTACGTGTGCGATGGTGTTGGGATCCAGGGAGGGCTGTCAAGAAGGCCGCCGGATGCCTGGAGTCAGGGGCGGGGTCCTGGCTGAGGATAAAGCATGGGGTTGTCGTCAGTGTTTGGATGGACAGGGACCCCAGGTGTGCGTGTGGACGGCGCCCAGCCCCCTAAGAGCAGCCCGGGGCTGTATCGAGGTTCCAGGGCTGCCCAGACAGAGGACCACAGACTTAGTGGCTTAACACGACACCGATATTTTTTCTTTTACAGTTTTGCCGTTCGGAAGTCTGACATGGGTCTTACCCGACAAAAATCAAGGTGTCGACAGGGCTGGTTCCTTCTGGAGGCTGTAGGGGGGAATCCATGCCTCCCCCCTTCTCCAGCCTCTGGGGGCGCCTGCCGTGCCTGGCTCCCGCCCCTCCCTCCACCTGCACAGCCCGCCCTGGCCGTGGGCTTTCTCACGCTGCATCACGCTCACTCAGCCTCTCCTGCCTCCGCTTTCCCTTCTAAGGACCCTGGGGATCCCCTTGGGCCCACCTGGGTAATTTAGCTGATCGGCAGTCTTAGTTTCCCCTTTGCCATGGAACATGACATATTCCCAGGTGCTGCGGATTCAGGTACAGACAGCTCTGGGGGCCATTATTCTGTGGCTCAGGCCACAGGTGGCCTGGAGATTTGTCCGTGTGCAGCTCTGGCTCAGACTGGCACAGAACGAGGCTGGGGAAGAGTCTGGGCTCCACTCCTGGACCCAGTCTGAGCCCATGCGAGCCCCATGGGAAGGAAGTAGGATGAGACTTCATTGCCCAGCCTTTTTTATATAAAGGGGCCAAATTCAGAAACACTCTAGACGTCCAGCAGAGCAAATGACAAGTGAATGACGATGCCCTCTGTATACGGCAGTGTTGTTCAGTCATTTAGAATGTTGACTTAGAAGATTTTTAATGACACGAGGAAACGATTATGTTAAAATATCCGGTGGGGGTAAGAAAGCAAGGCAATGACTATTTTCCAAAAAAAAAAAAAAATGGAAACAGAAAACGGGAAAGAAATATGCCAAGAACTAGTCCCTGAGCGGTGGGCTCTGGAAAGTGATACCGTGTTCTTCTCTGCATCTGTCTGTGTATTTGCATTTTAGCTCGGATTTCAACTCAGAATCAGGAAACAGGTGTGTGTGTGCAGGAAGGCTGGTGGTATCTGGGGAAGAGAGAGACAGCCTCGTGCACCCCACGCTGTTTGAATGACGCTTCTCGGCGGGCTGGGGGTGGAAGTCAGTCCTTCTTGGCTTTTGTCATCTGGTTCCCTAGGAGTCTGAGTGAGCGGCCACCCACAAGACCAGCCATCACTTCCCAAGTGTAGCACACACTCGAAGATTCTGGGCCGTAGCTGTCACACGCCTGGGGTGGGGGTGGGGGTGGGGTGTCTGCTGCATGTGAATCAGCCCACAAACTCCAGGGTGCAAGAACTCGAACTTCATTTTGGATGACTCAACTCCATTTGTGTTTCTCGCCTCCTCTCCCAGGGCTGCCGGGAACATAACAACTTCAGCATTGCCCAGAGATCACGCGGAGGTTCCAGAAGGCTTTTGCAGGGCCCAGGCATGAAGGGAGGGTCACTGTGGCCTCTGACTACCATGATCTCTTGCTGTGCCTGGGTGCCCCGGGGCCAGGGCTCTTGCTGAGACATTTTTGCATAAATGCAAAAATTCTGCTTTTTGCATAATCATCCATAGGTGAAATTGGAAGTTGGTCTTCAACTGTCTTTTTTTATGCTCTCTTTGCCCAGTTTTATTAGGATTCTTCTACTCTTGGAAAACGAGCTGGGCCACTCTCTCTCTTTGCCTGGAATGTTTAGTTTAATCTCTAACTTGAAGTCTTAGTGAAACTCGTAGATCTGTTTTGATGGTTGGTTTGTACAGGTTTGCTATTGGAATAGATGGTGTATTTTAAATTTTTTCATTCTCAAACCCAGTATCCTGCACAGGAACCTCCCCTTTAATGCCCGTAAGGGGATTGTTCACAGTCTTTTTCCACCAAGTGTGCTTTGCTGCTTGTTCTCCTGCTCTCGTGTCATAGTGAGTGAGCGAATGGAGTGTCTGCTTCACCAGGATTGGATCCTGCTAGCTCGTAGCCCTCCTGAGGACTCAGGCAGGCGGCCGGCAGCCAGTTAGCGGGATGTTGGTGAGGCTGTTTCAGATCAGAACACAAATGGTTGTTGTTCAAACCGAGTTTTTAAAGAGCCCCTGAGATTAGATCTCTTCCTTTATACCTCACTTCTGCCCGTTAATCAGTGGCTGCTCCAGACTCAGTAGGGGCTGGTAGGGGCACCTGGAGATGCGTGGTCATGGCGTCATCCTCCCAACAGGTGAAACAGGGACTCTCCCTTCACTGGATGAAGAGAGTCCTGGATCACACAAGCGGATGTTTATTTCTGCCCTGGGACAGCTCAGGAAACTGAGGCACAGAGCGGTGCGGTGGCTTCCCTGGGCGCTCCGTCGGGGGGCAGAGCTGGGGTGCTCGGGCCACGCCGCTGCCCAGCCCACAGCCTCACGTCTTCCTCCGAAGCCGTGGAAATTCGAGGCTTTTGTCTGCTAGTCATTATGACAGGGTAACCATGGAAACACCCTCCGTGATGCCTCAAAATAGACAGTTATTTCTGCTTTCGACAGCACAGAGCGTGGGCTGGGCCGGGGCCCTAGAACAGGGGATCATGTCAGCCGCTGCCCCTCGTGGGACCCCTGCGATGTGCTGGTTGGGACCTGATGTCTGTTGACCACTTGCTATGGGCGGGGGGACTACTGTTCTGGGTTCACGTCCCGATAAATCCTCAGAGCCGCCCTGGGGTGGAGGCACTCTGCTCTTGATCTAGACGAGGACACCGAGCGTCCGGCTTTCCTGGGTTGCTGTCACAAGCTGCCACAGATTTCATAGAGTGAAAACACAGATGTATATTTTTACAATTCTGGAGGGCAGAGGTCTAGAAGTCAGGCGCGGATGCTTTTCTTCCAGAGGTACCAGGGGAGTATATTTCCCTCGACCTTTCCAGCTTCTAGAGGCCCCCGTGTCCCTCAGCTCGTGGCCCTTCCTCCATCTCCAGAGTGCAGCCTCCAACCTCTGCTCCATCTCCCATCTCCTTCTTCTGCCTTTGACCTTCCTACTTCTCTCTCGTGAGGACCTTTGTGGGGACAGCGGGGCTGCCCGGAGAATCCAGGATAATCTCTGTAGCTCCACATCCTTCCCCTAATCACATCTGCAGGGTCTTTTGCCATGTGGGGTAACATATGCCACATTCAGGGGATTAGGATGTGGACGTCTTTAGGTGCCAGGATTGTTTACCACATGGGCGGCACAGAGAGGTTAAGGTGTCCTCCCAAGGTCACACAGCTAGGGGGAGCTAGGATAGAGGCTCCCTTAGTCCCACGCCTATAAACTTGTTCCCTCTCTCACTTCATCTCCACCGAGATTTATAACTTGAGAACTAAGAGCTCTCACGGGGACTGTGGGTGAGCCAGGTTCATTGGAAGGGGCCAGGTGGGGTAGATCCTCAGGACTCACTTCTGATAATGGACCTGGGATAGAAGCACCAGACCCAGCCACCCTCTGCCGGGGAGGCTCCAGATACCTGGAGGCAAAGCCAGGGTAAATGTCTCCAACAGAGGGGACAGCCAGTACAAAGGCAGGAATAAAGCAGGTAGAGGTGGGAGGTGCGGGCAGAGAGGTGTGTGCTTAGAGGACGGTCGGCAATCAGAGGACTTTACAGACCACACAGGAGCTCTGGGTTTCCTTCCAAAGGCCAGGAGCCTCAGGGGCGTTTGAGCCAGGAGTGACCCGGCCTGGCTGTGTGTTGACGGGATCCCTCTGGCTGCTGAGTGGGGAAGAATAAACTGTGGGGTGACGTTGGCAGTGGGGGCCAGCTGATGCTCAGACCCTGGTGGGCATCGTGGAGGAGGGAAGGCAGTCCTGCATCCGCACGCAAGGTCCGGCCTGCTGGCTTTGCAGGCCAGCGGAATGGAGAGGGTGGGGTGACGTCAGGCTGTGTGCCGAGAGCAGGCTCTTGCCCTTACGGAGCTGAGTACAATCGTAGGCAAACTGACTGCCAAGTAAATGGGAGCATCGAAGCAGGGAACGTTTCTGAGGTTGTCCCCCTGCTGCAGTTGGCTCTTGATTAAGGTGGCCCGAGGAGGCTTCTCTGCACCTCAATGAATGAAAGAGCCAGTGAGTGGGAGGAGAAGGGTTAGAAGGCGGGGCTAAGGGCCCCCAGCGGGTGGGAGGAGCCTGGGAAGAGAGGGAGCAGTAGGCGGGGCTAAGGATCCCCAGCCGGTGGGAGGAGCCTGGGAAGAGAGGGAGCAGAAGGCGGGGCTAAGGG
>NW_022589706.1:108399-180940 GCF_004348235.1 Phoca vitulina
GCCTCCAGCGGGTGGGAGGAGCCTGGGAAGAGGGGGAGCAGAAGGCGAGGCTAACGGTCCTCAGCCGGTGGGAGGAGCCTGGGAAGAGAGGGAGCAGAGGCGGGGCTAAGGGTCCCCAGCCGGTGGGAGGAGCCTGGGAAGAGAGGAAGCAGAAGGCGGGGCTAAGGGTCCCCAGCCGGTGGGAGGAGCCTGGCTGCAGTGGGGAGAAGGGGCAGGCTGATGGGTGCCAAGACAGAGAGGTGGGGGCAGATCATGTGGGGCCAGGGCCACAGTGAGGGTTGGATTTATTTTTATTTTGTCCAGTGGGGTTCATCAAACGGTGCCGAGCAGGGGACGGTCATTAGCAGAGAATGACAATTGTCAGCTCTTCATCAGTGAGCATTCATTGTGCCCACCACCTTGTAGTGACTCCCTGTTCCACCCCACTTGGCACACCGTCTACCTTCCCGGTGGCCGAGGATTGCAGGGGGTGCCCCGTGATCCACAATCCAACTCCTTCTCCTTCTGCAGCACGGACCCCTCCCAGCTCCTCTTGGAGCTCTGCCCAGCAAGGCTAGCCTGGGCCTTCCCTGGAGCCTGAGGTGGGGCTAGCCTGGACACGGGCTCATCATTCAGTGGCTGTCCTTGTCTAATATCAGAGCAGAGGGGGGACCCGATGCCAGGGCAGCCGGGAGCAACAACCCAGTAGGACCCCATCTGTTCCTTCAGGCCCGCGTCTCCCTGTGCTCTCCGCGCAGCCCCTCCCCTGTATGTCTGTCCGCTTCTCTCCAAGGCCTCACTGGCCTGCACAGTTGTCCCTGGTTGTGTGGCTCAAGCCAGTGCAGTTCTGCCGTCTGACTCTGATCCCTCCTTTGCCCTGTCCCCGTCTGATCAACTCTGCCCTCTCCGTTTCACCCTCACCTCCCCACCCGTGATCAGAGACACCGACAGGACTGGGATGGAGCGGGTGCCACCCAGAGGGACCCAGAGCAAGAGCTGTGGGCACTCAGAGGCCACTTCTAGCAGATACAGGCTTCCCTGCTGGGTCTAGAAACTTCAGTGGGATTGAATCAGGTTGGGGAAGAAATGTATCAGGAGAGGCACGGAGAAGAGGCGGTGTGGGCAGGCAGCGCCGGAGATCCGTCCACTCTGTGGCTAGGGCTGGGCTCTGAGTAAGGCTCCAGGCTGGGCAGAGATGCTTAGATGACCAGATGACCAATGACAGAGGAAGGAGTCCTGCCTCAAGAGCTCACAGTCCCGTGAAGTGGCCGCATAGCCCTGCTGATGCCATATAGGAGGGCACCCCAGGCCATGCAGGCAGTAAGGGTGAGCCTTATATTTCTTTGGAGAGCATCTGGACAAGATGCACATAGAACAGGGCATTTGAGTAGGGGTTCTGAAGGATGTATAGGAGTTGGTAGGAAAGACAACTGGGAAAGGAGATTTCAGGGACAGAAAACAGTGAGAAAATATTTTTAAAATAGCTACATGATTTTACTGAGCAGCTACTTGAGTCCCTCACTGAGGTGGGTGCTCCCAGTTATTCCCTCCAGAGATCCCAGCATGCTTTGTTCTCCAGGCCAGGAAGTTGGGCTCAGACAGGCTCAGGGGCTTGCCTGAACTCTGCTCTGCTCTGCTGCCTGGAACGGCAGGGCAGGGCATTGAAAGAGGCATTCATTTAAGGCGACCCTGACAGTGAGTTGTTCAGTGTGCTTACCTAGGGGCCTTGCTTGCTTCACCCTTTTCGAGGCCCTGGGGCCCTGGCGGAAAGGCCATTGGAGGATGGCTGGAGAAACAGGCCTATGAGGGCCCAGTTAGGAAAGAGCTTGTCAGCTACATGTAGGAGCCCGAATCTTGATCCTGTGGGCAGTGGGCGGGGGGGGATGGGAATTGACGCGGAAGACGACCGTCTGCAAACTTTTGACAAAAAAATTCACAGAAATGTTTGAAAAGTAAAAAAGAACTTCTAGGTATAATTTTCTCACACCTGTCAGTATCCCTTTCCATTCGTTGTGTGTGGCCCTGGTCTTACTGTGCTGGAAAAGCCATCAGAAATGCCCCCGAACAGCCAGAGTGGAGGTGACAGAGGGCCGTTCGGTGTTTCTGTCTCCAGCTATTGATTAGAGCATCCTCTGAGCCCTTGACCTTTGTGGTGTCTTGCTCCTGGAAGCTGGCAGGAGACACAGCCCGTGGCTCCGTGACATCCAGTGCAGAGGCTCCTCTGTGGTTTTGGTCCCCACCCACCGACCTTCCCCGCACCTCCTGCCAGATGCTCTGCATGGTGCAGGGGCGAAGTGAGCTAGGCCGGCCCTGGGGGTTTAGGTGGAGGCTGGCCAGAGGAAACCTCCAGGGTGGGCCTGGGGGGCAAAGTTGGGGTGCAAGAGACAGACCACATTTTAGGTCTTTATAACTCATCTTTTGTTCTGACCCCTAGTGGCAGGAACCACATCTACCTGGGACAGGAGGGAGATGGGGGGGGGTCCCAAATGGGGGGGATACAGGGCTGGGACAGAGCTGGGAAGTAGGATGAGGGAATTTGGGGTTGGGAGGGGCTGGAAGGCGGGGCACGCTTGTGAGCCTCTTGGGGCATGTGATCGGCTCTCTGCTTCCCTATTTCAGAGCTGGGGACTCGGGGCCCAGCAGGAGGGGCAGCCTCTCAGCCGGTTTCCATGGGGACAGCTAGAAAGGTTGTCAAATGTTGAAGTCCTTCCAGACTGGCTGGTAAATAGCTGCCAGCCCACCACTCCATCCTCTTCCCGGCTCCCCGGGCCCACCCCAGCCCAGCTTCTACGGAGCTAATGCTTGGTTAGCTTGGTTCGCTATGGTGATGCTTGGGTCATGTTTGGTCCCCACCCTGCACCAGGGCCACTGTGGGATCTGATTAGCCAGTGAGCGGGTTGGTGGGCAGCCTGGTGAGATGGCCAGCCACAGACTGAGCCCGGAAGAGTCGGTCCTGCTGTGTGGGAGCCTCCGTGTGTCGGGGAAGGCCCGGTTCTTCGGGGCAGCAGGGAGGGGACACCGCCTGGGGAGCCGCTCACTGTGCACTCTGTCCCCAGTGGGATTGTCCACTCGGGGCAGCAGGCTGTCACCTTCAGGAGCCACGTAAGCAACTTCCTGTGTGGAGCTCCTGGTCTGAGACAATAGGAGGTGGCTGGCAGGTGGCACATGGGACTCAAGCTCCATCTCTGGCGAGATTTGATTTTGCCACAATCCAGCAGGGCTCAGCCGTGAACGCCCAGTGCGGCATGGGCAGAGGCCCAGGGCCATAAGCAGTGCCCAGCCTCGTCCGGGACACTGCCCAGCACGTGCAAGCATCTTAGGACACCCCGTGGTCCTGGCGTTCAGCATCCCCAGTAGGCGGCAGTAGGGTACAGCACAGCGAGTGCCGCTCTGGGTTCAAATCCTCATCCGCCACTTTCTTCTAGCTCTGCGTCTTGGGCATGGTTTTTAGCCACCGATGCCTCAGTCTTCCCAGCTATGAAATGGGAATGATAGTGGTACTGACCAGATGTTTTTATCAGGCGGTTAGACGAGGTAATGCGCAGTAGGGCTCTGCACAGAATCTGGCTGAGAGTAAATGCTCAATAAACGTTGTTCCAAAAGCAGCTTCCTCCCTCCTCAGAGGGTCCGTTCAGGTGTTTAGTTACGGGTTTGATGAAAGAATGAAGGAGGGACCATCCAGCGAGAGCCCAGGAGGGAAACAGAGTTGTCTGTTACTCTGGCCCGTGCGGGCGAGCAGCCCGCTGATGGCCGTCCGTTCTCTGTCCCCACAGTGTTCGAAGAGCCCGAGGACCCCAGTAACCGCTCCTTCTTCTCGGAGATCATCTCCTCCGTGTCGGACGTGAAGTTCAGCCGCAGCGGCCGGTACATGCTCACCCGGGATTATCTCACGGTCAAGGTCTGGGACCTGAACATGGAGGCGAGGCCCCTAGAGACCTACCAGGTAGGTGCTGCAGCCCCTCCGTGCTCCGTGGGCTGGGAGACCCCCGGCCTCCTTTCCCTGTGCCCACAATCCCCCCGGAGGGGACGTCCCCGGCCGCAGAGGTGGCTTTCATACGCCCGTGTTGGAGGTGAAGACACTCAGGCTCAGGAAATCAGGCAGCCCGTCCCCAGCCCCCAGCTCGGCCGAGAGCAGAAGCACCTGCTCAGTCCTGCCTCGCGGGGTCAGTGGGTGCTCTCCGCTCGCTGGCCTCTGTGATCCGGGGCCCAAGGGAACAAGGATGAGCGTCAGGCTCTGCCCAGTTCGAGGGTTCAGGTGACTAAGGGTGTGACGCGGTCCCTCCTTGGAGCCGGGGTCTGCAGCCCAGTTTAAGGCAGGAGAAGAGCTGCCCTACCCCTGGGGAGCACCCTCTGGAGCGTGTGCGGGAGGCCGAGGCTGGCGGGGGGGGGGGGCGGGGATGCTATGTTTCTAGATCCTCAGGCACGGGCCTTGGAAGCCAGGCACTGAGGCTGAAGCAGGAGACCCCTCCCTGGAACGGTATTTACTTATCAGTTTTCTGTTATGATCCACCCAGCTCTGTTAGGGGTGGAAAACAAAATTCATGAGATGTTAGAGTAAGACTCACCAGAAGCCCCGGGCAAACCCTCACAGTGTCACCAAGTATTAGGTGCCCACAGGGGGTCACGCACTTATACTTGTCACCTCTGTTCCTTACTGTCCCCACGAAGTGGGCACCATCAGCTCTACTTGGCAGGAAGGGATCCTGGGTGCCAAGAGGCCAGGACAAGTGGGACCTGCCCTCGCAGCTGGGCAGTGACGGATGCAGAGCCCTCGGGGCCCTCCAGCCCCTTCCCTGTCCTCCCTCCCTGCCGGGGCCTGGAGTAGGGGTGCCCCAGGAGGCAGGGGGGCCTCACTGGGAAGGGTGCAGAGCTGTGGGGAGAGATAGGGAGCTCAGTCTGGAGGCCATACGCCCACAAGGACTTCTGATCCCTTCAGACCCTTCCCTGAGCTTCTACCTCTTCCTGGGAAGGGCTCATGGAAGGGCCGTCATGGCTCCTGGTGGCAGCCCTGTTGCTAGCCACATGTTTACCAGAGGTCCTGCCCAGTCCCCCAGTTGTCACCTAGGCCCCTCTTCACACTGCCCACCCCAGGGGGGATCAGCCCCTCCTCTGACCCTCAGGAGATGGCAGAGGCTGGAGACTGGGGCAGACATGACACAGCCCTGACTCAGGTGCAGGAGTGACCAGCCCCTCTTACAGCCAGCCCGGGAAATGACTCTCTCTAAGCCCACGGGGCCCTCAGGCTTCCGAGGCCCTGGAGTCAGTAAAGGCCCAAAGACCCTGAAACTAGGTGCTATGTTTAATACAGGCATTTTGCAGGGAGAGGATCCATAGCCTCCAGAGATCTTCAGAGCATATGAGGACCCAATAAAGTGGAAGGAGACTGTTCTGGAGACAAGGCTGAGAGCCGGTGCTTGGCTTCTGGCCTGCTGGCCTACTGATTCTAAAATAACAATAGTTTTATAAAACCAGCACAGTAACTAATATTTTTGGCTCTTATGCTCTAGAATTGTGCTCAGCAGGGCTGTGGTTGGCTGAATTGCAGTGCTGAACACATAGGGACTTCTCTCCCTTCAGAAGAAGTCTGGAAGGGGGCATCCAGGAACTGCGAGTGGCTCTGGGACCTCCTTGGTGTCCCAACAGCTCCTTCTGTGATCTAGTCCAACATCATTTGTATATCGGTTCCCTGCTTTCATGTGTGACACCTCATGGTGGCAAAATAGCTGCCCCACCTCCAGGAACTGTGCCTACATTCCAGGAAGGAAATAGGAGGAAATGTGAAAGTCTGTGCTGGTTGGGTCTGTTGGATGTTTTCTTGGGAGCACAGAAGCTTTCCCAGAACACTCCTCAGAAGACTTCTTACAAGTTGTTGGCCAGAATGGCTCTGTGACCAGGCTGGGGAATGAGTAGTTTTACAGCCTCTCTGAGGAAGGTAGGGGAGAGGGGTTGGGGATGGGTGTTGAGTGAGCCAACCCTCAGCATGCACTGCCTTGAGCTGAGTCCTTGGCACACTTTTCCCTTCTAAAGCCTCACAGCTGCCCTGGGAAGTGGAGCCAATGTTCTGTCGATCCCATTTTGTTTGGAGAAAATGGAATTAAATGGTGTATCTGTGGGAGCAGAGCTGGCAACCCGCGCACCTGGGATTGCTTTCCCGGGAGCCCACGCTCTTCCTTGCCCTGCCTCCTGAGGGCGCTCACCCTGCAGGAGAGGGAGCGGGAGACCGGTGCGTGCCGGTGCTCGGACGAGTGCATCAGTGAGGGTGCTGAGACCGCACAGGGAGCGGAGTGCACACAGCAGTGCAGACCTGGAGGGGTTGAACGCGAGCCCCCGAGAGTTCGTCTGTGGCCAGCAGTGAAGCCAAGCACCATTTATCCCCACTCATCTGAGTCGTTACACATATTCGGCAGGTGTGTTCTGTGCCTGGCTAGACCCTGGGCTCAGGGAGAAGTAGGAGTCGCAGCCTCACCCTCCAGGGTCCTGGATGACAAGCACGCAGTGAGCCTCGGCGTGATGTGGCCTCAGGCCATGGGGCTCACTGGGTGGGGGAGGCTCCCCGAGGCGGGCACCTGTGTGAAAGAAATAGCGCCCTCCCGCATCTGTTTCCCCTTTTTCTCGGGGACTCAAGCAGGCCAGTGTCCCATCAGAGGCAGCCTGGGGCTGTAATGTCACCTGGCATGATCATGATTCCTCCTGCTGGGGTTCTGTGTCGCCTTTTCCCTGGCCGTGCTGGCTCCCATGGAGGCAGGTGCTCCCCCCTCCCCCACGGCCACGCTCACCATGGGAGGAGGGCGGGAGTCCCTGACCCAGGTTTGGGCCGTTCCCAGGTGTCCCAGAGCACTACCCTCTGCTTCCCTCCCTGCAGGTCTTGGAGATGCACAAGACCCCCACCCCGGCCTCCTCTCTTGGGTCCCGCACACAGCTCCCTGGGCCCTCCCCTTCCTGCCTCTCGGCCTCCTTCTCAGCCCATTGCAGGGCTCACCCTTCTCCTCCTAGCCTCTGGCTGGGGATGCAGGCCCATCCTCTCCCCACTGCGTGCCCTCCCCCAGACCCAGAGCCTTGCAGCACCTGGAGGGCCATGAGTCAAGTCTCTAACCCCACTCATTCATTCTAAAAAGTGCATCGAGCTCCTGTGATGTACCAGGCCCTGTTCACCCCACAGGCAAACTGTGAGGAACAAGACAGATTCTGCCTCGAGGGGCGTCCGTTCCAACAGGAAAGATGGCTGGAAACCAAGCAAATAGACAAAATAATCACAGGCTGCAAAAAGTGTGACAAATAAAGCAAACCAGGGGCTGAGGCAAAGAAAGTAGGGGTGCTGGAGCCTGAGGGAGGTGAGGGCATCAGCCATCTGGGGGGAAGGTGCTCCCGGAGGAGGGAACAGTGAGTGCAAAGGTTCTGAGGCAGGCACATGGTTAGCGTGGTCAAGGAATGGTGGGGGGCTAGCTGGAGCAGCGTGAGCAGCGGGGAGAGAAGAAGAGTCTGAGGTCAGAGAGGTGATTGGGGGCAGAGCCCAGGGGGTTTGTGAGCCCTGGAGGGTCTTGAGCAGCGGTGTGATATGATCCAGCTTGGTTTCTTCGGGGTCTCCCTGACTGCCCATGGAGAGAGACTGGGGCTGGGGGGCATGGGCAGCCACAGGAGAGCAGTCAGGAGGAGTTTGCCACGAGCTGGGAGCTGGTCTTGGAGAGGTAGCTGCACAGGACGTGGGGAGAAGCAGCTGGGCTCTGGATCACTTTGGATTCTGGACCAGCTGCATGTGGGGTGGAACCGACAAGAGGTGTGGGGAGGGATGCTGTTGTTGGTGGCCTTTGTGCCGGGAAGGCTGGGGGACGCTGGAGTGACCAGGGGCTCAGCAGTGGGCAGCCTCGATGGGCCTCTTGCCCATCCCCTTGGCGGCTAGATGGTCCCCCATGTGCTTCGTCATCAGAGCATGGAGAGGATCGCACAGGAGTGCAGGCGGGGTGGGGGTGGGGAAGGGCCATGGAGCCCCCTTCATGGGCGGGCGGGCGGGTAGGGAAGTCACTGTGTGAGACCGGGGCGAACCTTCGCAGGGGAGGGGGTCCACACGAACACAGAAAGTCGGGGCAGGAGCCACAGTTGCCCCGACACCCCGGAGGGGACGAGACGGTTCAGCCTGGGGACCCATGGGGGCGGCCAGTGGGGCACCCCTCCTTTTAAAGATGAGTAAGAGGTTCCCAGACAGAAAAGGATGAACCCCTTTTTCTTTCCTCTCCCCTCCCCACCCCCCCGCCCTTGACCCTTGGCTTGTGGCCCGAGTCGCTGCCCAACAGGAGTTGAGCTGTATTTCTGTCTGTCCCTCCACAGTTAATCAGGGTCCCAAATACCTATCGGTGCCTTGCCCCGCACTTGTCTGCTTGGGGGGGGTCTCATGACCCCCTTTCTAGGTGGGAAACCTAAGGCTCACAGAGGTTAAGTGACTCTCTGGGTCGCACAGGCGTTCAGGCTTTGGGTTACCGCTGTCCCCTCCCCTTGCCCCACCCAGGGGGCAGGACCACATCCTCTGCAGGGAGCCAGCCCCCATGAGGCCCTCTGGGTGTAGAGCTTGGGGATCAGGCTGCTGGGAGGTGGACGCGGCCACAGGGGCATCGCCATCTCTCCCGTGGTATCAGGTGACTCTGGAAAAGGGTCCTGGTCTTCCACTTAGAAGCTGTGTGACTTTGGGCCAGTTACTCACCCTCTCTGAGGGTCAGTGCCTCATCCACAAAACAGGACAAGTGCCACCTACTGAGATCATGTTCGAGAGGCCCGTGTGCGTTCGCCTTCCCCTTTCCTCCATGATTTGTGCTCATGGTGACTGTTACTAACCTCAGAGGGCAGGACCCCACACCAGGCAGCCTCCTTGGGTTGATCCCACAGCAGTCCATGAGGTATGTGCTCTTATCACTCGAAGGAGGAAGAAACCAAGGCTCAGAGAGGTGAAGTCACTTGTCCAGGATCACACAGCTGGGGGAGGGGTGGAGCCAGGATTTGGTCCCTACAGTGTGGTTCCCTTTGTCACTGTGACTGTCCCCTCTCTGGCCACAGCTCAGGGGTCGGCCGTGACAGGCGGTGGGCCCTTCTCAATAAGCAGGGCTGAGTCGGGCGGGCCATCCGGACCCCCGAGGGCATAGCCCCTCACTCCTCAGGGAGACCCTTCTCGCTGCAGGGGCCAGGACCCCCCCTGCCCCAGCTCAGCCTGCGCCTTCTCTCACTAGGTCCATGATTACCTTCGGAGCAAGCTCTGTTCCCTGTATGAGAACGACTGCATTTTCGACAAGTTTGAATGTGCCTGGAACGGGAGCGACAGGTAACCCCCAGACCTGGGACCGAGGCCCCCTCGCTGGGCAGGGCCTGGGCTGCTGACCTAGCATCGTGCGAATGTGCTGTTCGTGAGCCTTGCTGAATGACGGTGTCGGAGGGGGGCCCACGGCTTCTTGCGGCGCCCAGAGCCCTCGGCCCTCCCACGCTGGGGCGGGATAGGACGCCGCTGTCCATGACTACACCCGCCTCCACCCTGAGCGCCGGTCTCCGTAGTGGAAACTGTCCGTCTGGGTCCCTAGCCGCACAGCCGCTTCCCCGGGTCGTCGGGACTGAGGGCTGAACCTCCCTGGGGCGGAGAGCTTCAGCCAGTGGCGTGCACCCTGCCCCCACCCCGCATCAGAGCTGCACCCGCCTCTTTCTGGCGGCTCCCCTAGGTCAGGCCCGCTGGGGCCATGGGGGGGGCGCATTCCCGCTCCCGCACCCCTGGGGCTGGCAGGGGTTCCCCAAGTCCAGCCACATCTCACAGCCCCACCCACCCGGGAAGTGGCCTGATGTGAGCTCCTGATTCCCCATTGCTGGCTCAGCCCAGGGCAGGTGTGGATAGGAAGGGCTACGCTGAGACCATAGGGTGGGGGTGCAGAGGAGGGCCCAGAAACCACAGGGACGGGCCGGGAGGGAGCCACCTGCACACAGGCTGGCCCCACGTGGGGCTGGGCCACCGTGTCTGGGGGTAGGGATCCCCTAGAGCTGCTGCTGACATCCTGGGGCTCCCCTGGCCCACGGGGGTCTCTGAGCAGGGCAATGCTCTCCATCAGACACCAGCACGCTGATCACAGGATTTCTGTCCAATAACACTTAGAAAACCAGGGTGGAGGCCCTGCCTTGAGACCAGGCTGACACAGAGGGTCAGAAGGGACACACAGCATTCCCTCCAGGTGCCTGCACTCAGGCTGACCCCAGACACCCCCAGTGAGGACAGGGCTTCTCAAATACCCCTGAGCTGCAGACCCTGACACATTGGGGGCTCCCGAGTGAGCACCAGCAGTGGCTTTTGGGGTGGGGGGTCCATTAGAATCTCAGGAGAGAGACTTATTGCTGGCTAAAGGGGATTCCAACACTACAGGGTGGGGGTCTCCACTGGCCGCGACTGCTGCACGCCCTTCCTCCACGTCACCACCAGGGGGCACTCGTGACCAGCCCATGCCTGGCTCCCAAGAGACGAGCCACCAAGCTTGTCCTGGTTGGTGCCCAGCCTGGAGCTCAGCTCTGTTCCCAGTGCCTCTCACGCCACTTCCTGCCATGCACTTTACATGGCAGCCACCCCCATCCCTGGGGGTCCTGCCACTCCCCTTAGTGGCTCCCCTTCACAACCAGCTCTGCTCCCGTACCCTGAAATCCTGGCCGCATTGCACCTGGCTCACTCCTGCTGTCACCTCAGATTACTGACTCAACTGAAGGCTGTCTCTTCCAGGAAGCCCTCAGGGCACTCTCCATCTTGTTTCCCCCCCCCCCCCCCCCGCCCCCCCGCCCAACCTCCTGAATCTTCCATCTATGTCTTGGCATTTATCACATTTTCTCCTTGCCTCTGCTTGCCTTCCCTGTTGGATGGGGTGCCCTTGGGGGTGTGACTGGGGCCCAGCCCATCCTGAGCTGCTCCTTCGGGACCTCAGGAGTGTCTAGTCAGTGGCTATTAATGTTCCCGAAGGCACAGGGGTGGGCCACCTCCTTCCACTTCATCCTGAACACCTCCTCCAGGAAGCTCTCCTTGATCTGTTCTGCCTGGGACAAAGAGATTTGTGTCAACCAGGCATCTTCCAGTTGCAGAAAGTCAGACAAGCCTAAGCTTGTTCTGGGCGGGTACAGGCAAGGCTGCCCCAGGGCTCAGGTGTTCCCTGGGGCCGTCGCTTTCTCTGTTCCCATCTCTGCGCCTCCCTGCTTCTCCTTACACACTAGCCTCATCCTGTCCTGCAGCTCCCGTCGCTGCTGGGGATGACGCTCCTAAATAGTTCCCGTGGCATTGATCTCACCACCCACAACCCTCCCCGCATCTATGGGAAGGTCTCTTGGAGGGTCGGATTGGCTTCCGGTTACATGCTTACTTTTTGAGCCAGTCAGCCTGGACACGATTATTGGATACCTCGCTTGGCCAGCAGGGGGCGCATAGAGCCGGGAGCTCGACAGTCCCTCAGCTGTGCCCAGTGCAAAGAGCCCTGGGGACAAGAGCGGTGACTGAAGTCCCCCCCCCCCCCATGCAGATGAAGAAAATGAGGCGAGCAGAGGTGAAGCAACCTGCCTAGACACAGTCCAGGGGCAGGGGCTTTTCTCTGTTAAGGGAACCTTCTGGAATGTAAGCAGTGGGCCATTCTGTCCGGGCGTGGTTTGCAGGGAGCTGGGACCTGGTGCTCTGAGATGAGAGAGACCCTCCTCCGTGCAGGTGGGGAGGGGGCTCCCTCTTCCGCCCAATTTTGTGGGTTGCCAGTGATTTTAGTGACCTCACTCGGCCTTCCCCTTGGTGGATCAGAAGCCGGGGTAGGGGACTGGGGCGGCTGCCTTCCTCTTTTCTCTGCCTTCCTGGCCTGGAGGTGGGGGGGCTCCAGCAGGACCCTTCCCTGAGAATCATTCCTCATCCACTCTTTCCTTCCACTCCCCTAGTTGGGGCGTCCTGTCTCAGACCAAGCCGGGGCTTCAGGCCAGGGGAATGATTAGAAGCAAGAAATACCTCTTGGAGTTTCCCGAGCCCCACACTGCCCCGTTTTACCAAGAATCCCATGCCATGCTCACCAGGAGTTGGGGTTCCTCGTTACCCCCATTTTATTGATGGGAAAACCTGCATGGAGGTGGGGGGAGCAGGTTAAGGGCAGAGCTAGAATTTGGACCCAGGGGTGCTGGCCCGAGCACCTGCCCACAATACCTGGGTTCGGGGCGTGCCTTTGCCTTTTAGGCCCAAGTAAAGCAGGTGGAGAGAGAAAGGCCTCTGACCCCATTTTTTACGGTGAGGCCAGTCACCAGCCCCAGACCGCCCAGCGCCTGGGGCTGCCCCACCGCATTCCTGACCCCAGTCTGAGCTCTGCAGCAGCTCTGGGCCCAGGGAGGGGAGGGCTTGGCCCCATGGGGATCTCAGACTCGCCATCCAGCGTGGGTGTTGGAAACCACAGCTGCGCCCTGGCCCCAGGCTCCTGAGTCTACCCCCGAGGAGGGCTGCTGTGGGTTTTGTGAGCACCCTGGGTGGGTCTGCGGCCAACAGGTGGCCCCTCTCGTCTGCAGGCTCTGGGAGTGACCACCAAATAGGGCAGCCTGGTGCAGGGCGGAGGTCACAGGGTGAGGCCAGACGAAGGAAGGGGTGCCACAGCTGCTCGCCCTGGGGGAAGGGGAGAGCCCCCTTTCTCTTGCTGGCATCTCAGCAATGTCCCCTGAGTCCCAGGGCCGGGCATGGTGGGTGACGAGGAGGGAGCGAAAGCAGGATCACCTTCTAATAAAGCTTGCGGTCAAGGGCACCTGGGCTCATCAGCACGGCCTACCTGTGCATTTGCTGTGGGCTCCTGGCAGGTGGGGGCCTTCCCCGTGGCCCAGCCCGGCCCAGCACCTGACACCAGGGGGCACCTGCTGTGCGAGTGAGGGGGGCATTTGGCAGGGCCACAGGCGGGTCCCTCCGACTCCGCCCTTGTCTGCTGAGCCAGACAGGCCTGATGGGTTGCTGTCCTGGGTCGGGAGGTCAGAGTTCATCCCAGCTGGTGACCCCCGAGGTCTGAGCATCCCCCTCTGCAGGGCACGTGGCACAGTCTGCCCTTAACGTGCTTCCTGTCTGTGCAGGTATGAGCCTGGGATCTGCAGATTCCAGTCTTGGGACCCCCAAGAGCACAGGGCACCAGGGACACAGCAGAGATGGGATCCGGTGCCTACGTGGCAGGACCCTGTGGTTTGCAGGGCACAGACTAGAGCAAAGCTCAGAGGGAAGCCTTGGGCAGGAGGGGAGTGGCTGGGGGCCTATCAGGGGAGGGGTCTGGAGATGGCCTCCTGGAGGAGGTGCCCTCAAGTCTCAAGAAACCAGTAGGAATTTGCCCACAGAGGGTGGAAGGGCACTGGGGCATGGGGAACAGCATGGCAGAAGCCTCAGGAAAGAAGTGGCTATCGCTGATGTTGAGGGCCAACGGGTGTGGCCATAGCTCGGTGTTGAGGGCAGAGGTTAAGTCTCAGGGTGAGTAAGTGCTCTTGGGCCTCCCTGGGGTGGGTGCCATGAGAGAGTGCAGCATGGGGGATAATGGGCTTGGGGGTCAGAAGCAGGGGGACCAGTGAGCAGGCTGTTGTAGCCGTCCCTCGGGGCCAGAGACGAGGGTGATGTGGGCTGTGAAGGTAGAGGAGAAGGGCTGGAGTCAAACCACCCTCAGGGTATCTGAGGATGGACAAGAGCTGGGTCGCATACACCCTCAGGGGTGGCCCCGGGGGCCAGGGTTTCCCATCCACCGTCCACCACAGGGACCCGGGTGGAGCTTTCGAGAAAACATACCCCCTTTTCTGGAAAGCAAGAGATGTGTGCAGAAACCCCCCAGTGGGGTCGTCACCTCCCGGGCTGCATGAGGATCTGTCCCTGAATGTCCACTCGTTATTGCAAGAGTTAACCAACGAGCCCCCTGCAGCCCCCCTGCCCGTCAGCCTTGGGACTCTGGCACTGGGCCGCAGGGTGGCCCCTCTTGCCCCTCAGCCTTGGTGGCAACGCTGACATCATCTGGTCCTTGTCCCCAGCTCTGTCCTCCGGCATGGGCCTTCTAAAGCCCCGAACACGGGCGCTCCACGGGCTGGGCCCCGGGAGCCCCCTGGACTGACTGGCGTCCCTAGGTCTCCAGTGGGCTCCCTGGGGCCTGATGTTGGGGGCCTGTCTTTCTGCAGGAGAACAGCTCTGGGTCTCTGACCTGTTGTCCAAGGTCCCCCTCCCGCGGCCTGGTCTCAGTTCTGAGCTGCAGCTCGAGGGAGGGTACTCGGGTGATGGCCTGGCCCGGCCGAGGGTCCCACGCTGGACTGTCTCCTGTTGGCTGCGGTGGCCAGACGCCTGGATTCCGAGGGCTGCCACTGGCCCGCACGCCAGCTCTGAGGGCAGCCCTGTGACAAGCCCCGTGGGCTTGGCTTCCAATGACGAAGTCACCAGCCCACTCCCCGTTCTCACACGGGGGGATCCGTGCTACGCGGGAGAGGCCTCACGGGTCATAACCTGGGGGGACGTTCGAGCCAACCCGGCCGTCCTCGGGACAAGCTGATGTGTGAGGAGAGGGGCTTCTTCTGGAAGGTGGGAGCGGGAAGGCCTCTCCCCACCCGCCCCCACACAGCGCGGCCCTGCACCTCCCCACGAGCCACGTCTTTGTCTCTACAAGCAACGGGTTTGTTCCCACAGATTAAGGTTATAGAGACGGAGTTAGGGATCAGAAGAGAGTAGAGCCAGCCTGCCTTCCCCGCCAGAGATGCCACAGACCTCCAGAAAAGGCCGGACTGCCTGGCTGCGCCCCTCCCCCAGGCACAGCTGCAGAGACGCCCCTCCGCCCGCCCTGCCCTGTCCCAGGTCAGGTGCAGAGGGGGGATGGGCGAGGCGGCCTCCGGCTTTCCTAGGACTCCGCCCGGGGGTCTTTGTGAAGGCCTATGACCCTTCTGCTGCACTCACTCACTCATACCCCTAGAGCACCCACGGGGTGCTCTGAACTTGCAGGTGCCGCAGAACAAGAGAAGCTTCTGGCCCTTCCTTCCCTACGGTTCACAGAGCATCTGCGGCCTTCTCCCCGAGCACCGGGCCAGGGCACTCGGCTTGGCCCCGTTCTGTTTGGCTGCGGCTGAGGGTCAGCATTTGCTCCCCCAGTGAGGCCAAGCCAGGCCTTGGGGCTCAGACGAGACACGCCTGCCCCAGGAGCCCCCACCGAGTGGTAGAGACAGGCCCCCCAGACGCTTGCCCACGGTGACTAGCGCCGTGAGGCGTCCCCCGCCTGCCCCTCTGGCTCCCGACCACCAGGGGCTGGCTTGGCAGCCGCCGTGCCCTCTGGCTTGTGGCCAGCTTCAACCAGTGGGGACACCAGAAGGAGGTCTGAGGGCAGCAGAGAGAGACGGGGTATTTGTCCCACGTCCCTCCTTGTCCTCTGAGCCAGCTGTGTCCCTGTGGGCACAGGTCCAGTCAGCTACCTTCTTCACACAGATCTGTCTCTCTGTCTGTCAGCCTTCCTCCCCTCACCCCTCAGGCCTGGGGGGATGTTGCAGCCCCAGGGCTCGGCACTTTCCCTGTGGTTCCTTTAGAACCTTCCAGAACATTTGTGCATAACCTCTTTATGGAGCTCTTCTCCAGTCACCCACTTGGCATGTGCCCTCTGTCCTCTGCTGGGGTCCAGGTGACCCCCGCCTGGGTCTGCCTGGACACCCCAGGAACATCGCAGAAGAACCGCTTTTTGGAGGGGGTGTTCCACCCCCACTGCCCTCAAGCACCCTCCCCCGCCCACTGATCTCGCAACACAAGGTCTGACAAAGCAGTTTGGGTGGCAGGGGAGGGGACAGCAGAGGGTGGCACTGCGGATTGTGGACTCTGGCGCAAAGCCTCGCCTTGTGGGTGCAGGCCGTCTCCAGAAACCGCACGCGCAGGGCGGGCAGGGGAGGCCTCGAAGCCGCTCGTGGGTGGGAACCCAAAGCCTCTACTTCCCTCCAAGGAACTATTGGCCCAGACTCGCCAGGCCCCGAGAACCCGAGGTCCTTCCTGGGAAGGATCAGAACTCCGAGGGGCCGTCTTCTCAGTGAGAAAGGAGACAGACGGTTGTCAGCCCAGCCCCTGCCCTCTGCCGGGGAGATCGCTCCCCTCGGGCAGGTCCAGGAGCCAGGCCACTGTGAGGCCTCCCCACCATCTAGAAGGGGCTGACATTGAGGGATGGCCCACCGGCTCTGGTAGAGATGCTGCGGGGAGGGAGGGCCCTGCGTCTACTCTCCCCGTGTCTGTTTACCAGCCCACGTTCTCCCACGGAAGGGAACACATTACAAGGAGACGTGTCACTTTCAGGCTGTGACTCAGCATCGTCCAGGGCCCCCGAACCCCTCCGTGAGCGTCTGACCTCCCAAGCCCAGGTGCCTGATGCGACAACGTCTCCTGGTCTGTCCGGGGACGTCTGCCTCTGGCATCTGCTCGTCTGCATTGTTCCCCTGACGGGCGATCTTGAAGACATGGCCCATGTGCATAACCCTTGTAAACTAGGGGTCCACGGGGCTCTGTCTCGGAGCAGTGACGCCCCCAAGAAACACGCTCAGCTTCCCAAGGGAGGAAAGGAGTTCCAATCTGTATGCACCCCCCTGAAGAACGTTGAGGGGGACCTCATTTCCTGGAATCCCCTCCCTCCTCCTTATTTTGCCCCCCTCTCCCTGCCTGGCTGCTCCAGGGCCTCTCCTGAGCCAAACCCCAAAACCCCTTCTCTAGGCCCAGGCCCCACAGCTGGCATCCTCACTGTCCCAGCAGACTGACACGGCCTTCCTCCCACGCCCCAGGAACCCCTTCTCCTTGGGGGAGGTGGGGGGCAGAGAAACGCAGTGGATCACGAATGTCAGATTGTCTAGCAGGACAGGGAAGGGCATGAACACCTGCACAGCACCGGTGTGCAAAGAGCACTTAGTCTTAACTCAGAGCAGGAGGGTGCTGGGTGCCCGCGGCGAAGGGTGCGGCGGCTGGGGTCGGGGCCAGCCCTGGGTCGGCCTTGGAGTCTGCAGTTGGGCCGGCGGCTTCTGTGTTGACTTGCCCTCTGCTGGTGCCTAGTCTCTCTGGAAGGCCAGGCCTCTCCTGGAGGCAAGGGAGAGTACGGGAGAATTTTCTCCGTGGTGTCTGGGGCAGAGCTTTAAGGGGTCTGAGGGGAGCCCGCGTGTGGATGGCAGCTGAGCTGTGAGGGAGGACCAGAGCCCAAGAGGAGGGAAGGTGGGGACCGGACTGTCTCTTCCCCTGGGGGAGGGGGTGGCCCTGCAGCCCAGGGTTTGTCCCCGGGGGTGTGGCGCATCTCCACTGGCCTCCTCCCCACCTGACGTCTCTCCTCCTCCCGCCAGCGTCATCATGACCGGGGCCTACAACAACTTCTTCCGCATGTTTGACCGGAACACCAAGCGCGACGTGACCCTGGAGGCGTCGAGGGAGAGCAGCAAGCCCCGGGCCGTGCTCAAGCCGCGGCGCGTGTGCGTGGGCGGCAAGCGCAGGCGGGATGACATCAGCGTGGACAGCCTGGACTTCACCAAAAAGATCCTGCACACGGCCTGGCACCCGGCCGAGAACATCATCGCCATCGCGGCCACCAACAACCTGTACATCTTCCAGGACAAGGTGAACTCCGAGATGCACTAGGTGCGCGGGGAGCCCCGTCCCGGACACGGGCAGCGCAGCCCGGAGCGGCCCTGTCCCTCCGGCCCAGGCGGCCTCTGCTGGCCACACTCTGTTTGAAGACAGGAGTCAGGAGGGCTCACAGCCACAGACCGTGAAATGGACGTGATCGTGGCCTTGGGGTCCAGGCCCTTCATTCCCGTACTTAACCGTGAGCTGCCTGTTCCACGATTAGGACTTAGACATCTCTGGGTTCATGCTTGTCTTCTTCCAGCAGCAACTTTCAGGGGAAGTGGGCGCCCTGGGAACCCCCCTCCCCCAGGCCCCAGATCAGGGCTCTGGGGACAGAGGACAGACTCAAACAAGCCAGCCAGGGATTCTTTTGGTTATCAATGGAGCAATTTCCACTGTCTCAGAGCCGAGGGTCTTCCCTTGGCCTTTTGGATCGTGAATTCATGCTGAGAATTGGCAGGTGCAAGCTCCTCTTTTAGTGTCTTTCAATACCCCAGGTCCGGCGTTTCCTGAGAGGAAAGGGGGCACTGAAACCCGCCCGTGTGTGTGTGCCTGTTCTTCTCACCATGTACCCAGCCTTTGCTGAGCGTGGGCCGGGGGCCAGGCACAGTACTCGGCCCGTTAGGCGCGTGGATTCAGTCCCCACTCCGTGGGGCTCTCCCGTCCTGCTTCACGGTCACCGGGCACCTCGTGGGAGCTCACATGGGCCCTGTCCGTGACCCTGTAAGGTGGGTGTCCGTTCACTTACTCCATAAACACCAGCCCCTCACTGAGTGCCAGGCTCTGTGCCAGGCGCCAGGGACGAAAGGTGAATAATTACCATCCTCACTATACACACGAGGCAGCGGGCCCCGACAGAACGAACAGTTTGTCCAAGGCACGCAGCGACCAAGTGGTGGAGTCAGGAATCCCGAGCACTGGGCGCTTTCCGATCCACCACGTTGGCGGCTCGCATTAAAGCAGCATTCTTGCCTGGAAGGTTCTGGAAACACCTCTTCATCTTGGGAGGTGGGCGATAATGAGGGTCTGGGGCGACCCGAGCCGCAGCACGGAGAATGGAGAAGACCCCGGTGGTGCCAAGCTCTGTGTGGTGACTTCAGACCCCCACCCTCTTGGGGGCGCCTCGCTGCACCCACATCTCTGCCCCAGCCCCTTGTTCAGGTGCACTGAGCTGCCTCCAGGAGGAAATTGCATGTTATGACCATTTCAAGATACATTTTCTTTAATGACCCGGCCCCGGAGGACTCTTCCCTGAGGGCCTCAGAGAACGCCTGTCTCCGCAGCACCTGCTCCTACCGCGTGGTGGTGGAGACCATGTCCCCCACCCCCCACTCGTCTTCTCTGCCTACAATTACAGCGAACCACTGGCTGTGCGTGGGATTCAGAGAACAGAGTGCAGAGGCCGAAGCCAACATTTTTTTTTACGAGAAGTAACCCAACCCAGGAAACAGACCCACCCGAGATTTTTCTCAGTGGATAATGGTATACTTTTGTGTGTGTCAAAGCACAAAACGCATGTGCATTCACTTCTGGCCATATGATATTTACACAAGGAAATGAGTCCGTTGTTTCGTTTTGGGTTTTTTTGTTTTTTAAATCAACATGAATGAAGAATGTTTGTTTATATATCACTGTAAAATCCAGGTGACCTGGACAGTATTATATGTACATATCTATTCTAATTAAGATTAACAATCACAGGATTGGATTCCTTTTTTTTCCCCCTTTGTAAAGAGGTTCAAGAATGTGGTACATTGTATAGAAAACTTGTTGAAGCCAAAATCCAGCTCTGAGGGCCTTACACAATTACGCGGATATTTGGCACAATCCGTTTCCCTTTGTGATTCAGACGCTAAGAGGAGACTTGCTTTTGCAGTTGGAGGTTACTGTCAGATGGTAGATTTCACATTTACCGTCTACAGAGTAACAACCCTTAACACTGCATTCAAAGGGAGGTCTTAATACAGTTCCTGGTTCTTTACTCCTGTTTTAAACTTTGGATACCAAGCCAAAAAGGAAAAGAAAGAAAGAAAATTGATCTTAGAGGAAAAGCATGTCTTCAGATCCCTGGAAAGTCGTGATGTCCAAAGCAAGTTGTGAATAATGACACACTGGGGGGGGGGGCAAGACTAGACGTATGTGGCAGACGGGCCAGTAAAATAGTCACAAACTCTGCTTCTTACTGTTTAAATTTTCTGCTCTTCTTGAATGTATGAGCATTCACATAGTCATTGTGAAGTTGTTGGGTTGTTCTGTTTTTATTCTAATACTCTGAGGACTGAGCTCTTGGTGGCGTTGGGTATGTGGTGGTAGGTAGACAGACCTGATCACTTTGGATTCCGTAGCTCATGGGTGCATTCTGGTTTTCTTCGGTATCTCAGATTATTCAACTGTTGAATAAAATTATAAATATGTTAATACCAGCTTTTTCCAATAAAATAACAAATGTTACATCGAACATGAGACTCAGAATGCTATTTGTTTCTAACGAGGCCAAGCCCAGGGCGGTGGGTGCTGGTTCACCTCCAGGCTCTGCGACCTCTAGCTCTTGATGAAGTTTTTAACCTTCACGAGCTCTGATTGCATCACTGGAGAAATGGAGCTAACCTCGTGAACCGGATAGAGCCTGCAAAGCATAGCGTCTGGCACATAAGCTCTCAATAACTGACCGTTGTTTTGCCCTTTGTTTTGTTTTGAGGCAGGTGCGCATAGCCCACCGTGATTTCCAGTATTCTCACACTCTGTCGTGACCTTTCTCACCACTTCAGCATGAGGGTGTGGTACAGATGAGGACATGGAGGTCCAGAGAGGTTAAGGAAGTAGCTCGACATCACGCAGCCAGCATGTGTTGGAGTGGGTTTCAAGCCGCTGACCCACACACCCGTCTGGGCTCCACGTTATCCCTTTTGCAGGGGAAGAGGGGAGTCCTGCTGTTATACCCGCTGTATAGATGGAGAAACGGGCGCAGAGAGGTGAAGTGATTGAACCTGCGCCCAAATTCACAGAACCAAGGAGGGGTGGAGTCTGGATTCAAACTCAGATGGTGAACGCGCCAGGCACATGGCGGGTGCTCAGAGGATGGTCAGGGACGTCATGGCCTCAGCTCCACCAAATCCAGCTGCAACCAGCGCTAAGCACCAGCTCGGGGCTGTGCACGTGTGACCTTAAGATGAGAGGTTATCCCGGGTCATCAGGCGGCACCCATCTGTCACATGAGTCCTTGTCAGCAGAGAACCTCAGAGGGGGAGGAGGCAAGAGACGGAAGGTCAGATGTGGCAGGAGGGTCCCACCTGCCATTTTTGGCTCTGAAGATGGGGGAGGGGGCAGTCCACAGGCCCAGGAACGTGGGGGCCCCGATTTATTCCTCACTGACTCCCATAACAACTCTGAAATGCTCATCCTTATGGTCTTGATTTCCCAGAGGAGTTATTGGAAGCCCAGGAAGTTTAGGGCACCTGCCCAAGGCTCACCGCCCACATGGTAATGACCACGCTAGTGACCACTGAGGGCCACCAGCTCAGCCCTTTGCAGTCATTATTTCATGCCATGGTAGACCACGTGTACTATTACTGCTCCTGTTCTAGAGATGAGGAACTCGAGACTCAGAGAGGTTAGAGAACTTGCCCAGGACCACACAGTAAAGGCAGAGCTGAGACTTGTGTCCTGTGCAGTCGTAGGTTCTGGAGCTGGGGTCTGACCTTAATCCTGTCTTGACCTCAGTGCCCAGTTCTTCCGGCATCGACACCCCTGGGGCAAAGAGTGGCCGACCGCGTGCAGCCTGCAAAATCGAGAGACAGCTTTATGATTTCTACTGGTACTAGATTCCTTATTTACGTGCCCCCCAAAGTTGCCGCATGGGAACTTCTGCTGCTTTTCACTGAAAGGGGGCCCTCTTGCCGAAATTCACACAGCCTCCTCGTTTTAACCTAAATGTGAAGTCCTCCAGGTTGGAAAGTGCCTGGGGAAGGTGTGTCCAGGGCGTCAGAGTAGCTGTAAGAGCTGTACTGGGGAGAGGTTGGGGGGGAACCCCGCTGTGGTCAGGGGCCTGCTGGGCACTTCCTTGTTCATCTTCTGCAATCCTGCGAGGGATCCCTGAGGAAGTGAGCCTCGGGCATCTGACATGTAACTGGTGGCTGGTGGGACAGAGATTTGGGTGGTGCTCAGACCCCTCCTCAAGCAGGACAACAGGGAGTCTGACCAGGAGGACAAATGATCTTGGCAGGAGCAGGGGCTCGATGAGAGGGGACTGGGGGCCAGTGTAGGTGACCCCATGGCATCTTTTCAATTTAGCTCAGCTCTGGGCTGACTTGGAACATTGCCGTGGCCCTATGGGCAGAAAAACTGCACTTGCCTTAAGCTTCATTAAAGTAAACTGAGGCAGGAGTGATCAAAACATCTAGAAAAATACGACTGATTCAAGTAAGGAAAAAATGTGGGGCCACCCCCCTTGGCTGGCAAATCCAACAGCCTAGAGGTCTTCATGACAACATTCAAAGGCACCTGGGGACTTTTAAGGGGATTGGGGGCGAGATTCTGGAAGAGACAGGGCTGCTGGCCTGGGGATACGCTGGGGACACAGCTATAGGAGACCCGGGTTCAATCCCAGGTTTAATCGCAGCCTCGTCACTGACCAGCATATAGGCTGTATCTGTTATCTACTGCCGCCTAACAAATGGCCCCCCAGGGTAGAAGTCTGAAACAATGGCATTTATGGTCTCACACGGTTTCTGAAAGTCGGGAATCGGACATCGGTGAGCTGGGTGTTTCTGGCTCAGGGCGTCCTTCATCTGTGAAGAACGGACTGGGGTGGAGGTTCTGTTTCCAGGATCACTTACATGGCTTGAGGCTTTGGTTCCTTGCCGCGTGGGCTGTTCCCAGCATAGCCTACTCACCCGGGGTGACCGATCTAAGAGAGAGACAGTGCCTAAGCCGAAAGCCACGGTCTTTCTGTAATTTCCGAGGTGCTACCTTGGATTGGTCACATAGCCTGATCCTGGGGCCATGGGGCAAGAAGCTGCAGCAGGTGGTGGGGGTCACTGGGGGCCATCTGGAGACTGCCACAGGGGTCCCAGCAAGCCACTGCACTTCTCTGAGCCCAGGGTTTGTTTACAAAGCAGTGACAATAACATCGACCGCATGAGGGGTTTTCGAGAGACTCAGGGGTGCTGATGTCCACAAAGCCACTGTCACGGCATCTGGCACGTGGGAGGTGCCGTGTCTCTGTAGAGACCTAGTCAGCCGTCCCCCGACCCCTTGCCCTGGGCCCAAGTGCCCTCCTTGGGAGGGCTGACATCCCGAGGGCTCTTCCAGCTCTGTGGAGATTGGGAGGCAGGGGGGTGAGATGATCCCCTCACCGCTGGTCTCCCGGTGGCTCTCAGGGTCAGGTGCCCCTTAGCCTCACCCGGGGGCTCTCCCAGACCCCACGGCCCAGTCATCAGCATCTCAGACTGGGATTCATTCAGCATAGGAACTTTTTAAAGCTCATCAGAGGTGGGACGTCTGGGTGGTTCAGTGAGCTGGGCGGCCGCCTCTGGATTTCAGCTCAGTTGTTATTGCGGGGTCGTGGGATCCAGCCCCATGTCAGGCTCCGTGTGAGCGTGGGGTCTGCTTGTCCCTCTCCCTCTGCTCCTCCCCCTGCTCACTCTCTCTTGCACTCACTCAGGCTCTCTCGATAGACTAAATTAACAAAATCTTTAAAAAATAATAAAGCTCATCAGAGGACTCCACCATCCTCAAGAGACGGGTTATTCTGTTAATTAAATAGGAAAACAGTGCCTTTCTGGAGAGCAGGAAAAGCAAATGATCTATATTTTGTTGGGGGGAAGCTAAAAACTGTGTGTGGAACAGTTGATTTTCACCACTTCTGGAAAGAAAGACCCAGCCCCCCAGTCTTCTGTTCTGTTTCTCCCAGACTACTTTTCAGGGCCACCTGCAGAAGGTAACCACGTGAGAAAAACTTGAACAAAGGCTTATCAGCTCTGGGGTGGTTTCCTAGCAACAGAAAAGCTTTTCATGCTTGAAATAATTGCCCAACTTGCAAGTGATTCATTTCAAACAGCCATGTCCCTTTTTTATTTTTTTAATTTTTTTTTAAAGATTTTATTTGACAGAGAGAGAGACAGCGAGAGAGGGAACACAAGCAGGGGGAGTGGGAGAGGGAGAAGCAGGCTCCCCGCTGAGCAGGGAGCCCGATGCGGGGCTTGATCCCAGGACCCTGAGATCATGACCTGAGCCAAAGGCAGACGCTTAACGACTGAGCCACCCAGGCGCCCCCAAACAGCCATGTCCCTTTTTTAAAAAAAAACAAAGTCCCATTATCTCTACCTGGAGACTGTTCGCATTTCCACAGGGCCCACGCAGTCAGATGACATGATGAATTTCAGGGAGGAGGGACTGAAATCTGCAAAAGGCAGTGGCAGCATTAGGACAAAAGTACAAATGAAAATGGAAAGGAATCCATTATTAGAATTATGCAAAAGAGAAGTCTAAACATGCAAAATAGATATGAACATTTGGAGCAGTGATTATCCGTTTAATTCATCTGTAAAGCCTATGAGAGGTGCTGATGACCATCTTGTTCATGAACGTGCCAAGTAAGAGCTAACTTCACCTTGGAAGAATCATCTTTTCTTTTGGCAAATCTACTTAATCATTCGCCCGACGGAGGGCTTCTGAGCACCCACCCGTGTGAGCAGCACGGCTACCCTGGGGCTCCGAGCTGGGACACTGGAGCCCAGTGCTGGGACTCACATCCTGGCTTTGGTGGATCCTTGGGGATGTTACCCCCACCCCCCACCTCCGTGCTTCTCAGTTTTCTCACCTGCAAAGCATGGAGAATGACAGTATCTAGCTCGGGGAGGTGGCGTGGGTTAAACAAGAGAATCTTTGCGTAAGTGGTCAGCCCGCAGCCGAGCTCCCTGGGAGCCTGTTAATGACATCATCGCTGGTCCCTCCCACTGTGACCCCACCTTCAGGCCCGCCCTGCGGAACGCTGCATCACGGCCCCCACCATCCTTGGGGGACACCGGGGACAGCCGGCGTCCGTGCTGAGCATGAGGAGGGAGCACGGGGGTTAGCTGCAGCCCAGATCTGCAGGCTGACCAAGGCTGGCTGGTCTCGTCTAGGGTTCGAGGGTCTCCGCAGGACCCCTGGCGCTGCTGGCCCGAATCGGGATTCCCTGCAGCCGTGCGGGGTGGGAGCATGGTGGATGTCTGCCACTTACAGCCCCAGCAGCCTCTGTCCCTCTGGGCTCTGCCCTGGCCAGGGAAATCCCTGCTCCCGCTGAGCACGGGGTGGCCGGGGGGGGGGCTGTGCCAGGGCCCTGCCCCCCTGTCCTGGGGTTGCCGTGTGGCTCCTGTCAAGAGCCAGGAGAAGAACGGCCTGCGAGGCCCAGCTGAGCCCCGTGACTGCGGAGTGCCTAGTGCGGTGGCTTCACTCCGCAAGGCTGGCAAGAGAGCAGGTGCAGAACGCGCCTCTGTCCTTAAGGCCACCGCCTAGAAGTTGCCGGGTTCCCTCCGATCACTCCCGCTGGCCGGAAATGCACCGGGCCAGGGAGGCTGGAAAACTTCCAAGGACGAGAAGCAGAGCAGGAGGCACCTGGGGGTGGGGTCTCGGGAGCAAGGGGCTCCTGACACTCCCAACCATGCTGTACTCTGGGGGAGTGTGGGGCTCCCTGACCACTGGGCAGGGGCAGTGCGTGCTGGGACCCTACGGCTGGTCCACGTCTGACGCCTGTCGCTCCTGCTTGGGTGGGCCCGTCACCATCTAAGAGCCTGGGCCTGGGGCACCTGCGTGGCTCAGGTGGTTAAGCGTCCGTTTCTACTCAGGTCAGGATCTCAGGGTCCTGAGATGAAGCCCGCATCAGGCTTGGCGCTCAGTGAGGAGTCTGCTTGTCCCTCTCCCTCCCCCTCTGCGCCTCCCCACCATGCTCTCTCTTCAACTGGAGGAAAAAAAAAAACAACCAAAAGCCTGGGCCTGTTTTCATCAGCAAGCCAAGGGGAACGAGTGCTGGGACAGGCAGCTCGCGGGACGGGCCCCGCAGGGACAGAATGGAGGAGGCAGCCGGGAGGCGAAAAGGACAAGCAAGACGAGTCCTCAGGTGCTGGGTTCAAGGAGACACAGAGAGATCGGGACGTCAGCCGAGGCCCAAGGAGCGTCCCTGGGCCGGGGAGTCAGAAGAAAGACCACCAGGTTCCAGTGGCAGGCGGGTGGCCAGCAACGCTGAGCCGTGGGGCCGGGGCTGAGGCCACACCGGTCAATAGAGACGCCGAGGTCGGGGAGGCAGAATGTGGACAGCGGGGCTCCCCCCGGGACTGTGCTGTGCCGCCCGAGGATTCGGGGTGCTGACAGGCGCTTCTGCCTCCAAGCCGGGTAAGAAGGAGAGTGGAGAAGGAAGAGAGAGTGGACCGGGAAAGAGCCCCAAGGTCCCGGGAGGAGGGACGCCCACGCCAGCCCCCGCTGCCCACGGTCTGTCACACGCGGGCAAGTCTGTCCCTGCCGTTCGGGGCGCCCGCCTCTGTCAGCTCGACACTCTGAAGAGACCTCATGGTTCTTTGTGCCACCCAGTGGGTCTTCCGTGAGCAGCTTCCCGGTGCCATATTGTTCCCCAGAAGCATGACCAGACGCCCCCCCCCTCACCCCAGTGCAGACCCTCCCTGACGCTCCCTGGATGGTGGGCCCAGCGGGGGCTTAGACACGGTGTTGACTGACAGCCGGCTGCCCCTGGTTCTTTCCTGCTGGCCCGAGGGACAGCCCTTCTGGGCGGTGTTGTGGAGAGACAATTTAAGCCCCAGCACAATGTGATTTCTTCGTGGCCCCGGGAGAAAGAGTGGGACCTGGTTCCCATCCCAGCTCTGCTCCCTCCTAGCCGTGTGATGTCGGGCAAGTCCTGCCCCATGACGCTGAACGATGCTCATATGTGAAATAGCGTGTGTGTGTGTGTGGGGGGCTTTATGTGGGACCTCTGTGTGTAGTCCAAGTGAGTTCATGTGAATGACGTGCCAGACCCACAGCCCAGCTCTGAAACTGGTTTCGGGGCACCCTTGGCCCCCAGCAGCGTGAGCTTGGCAAGTGCGTCCACGAGGCTGACACCCGGTCTTGTGCCAGGTGGCAGCAGCCTGGTTATCACCGGGAAAGCGTGACAGCCAGCACGTCAGGGAGCCCCCAGGGCCACAGGCGCCAAGGACAATCTGATGGTCATGGCTCCTTGGAAGTAGTCAGAAGAGCAAGTGTCCAGAACTGAACGGCTCACAGCCGGCCAGGTCGGATGAGAAGCAGGGGACAGCCTTTCAGGGTCTTACTGGGGCCTTGGCTTCAGAGCCAAGAGGGCCTCCCAGTTGCCTGAAGGACCCAGGCGCCCTTCCAACCTGGCCGCTGGACCTGCAGCTGTGTCCAGCAAGCCGTGGCCTCCTGGGCCACACCCAACGCCTTCCAGTGGGTGCCCCGAATGATGCGTAGTCCTCTGACCTCTCCAACTGCAGTCCCTCCCTTGCTATCAGAATGGGGAGCACCCTGTCCTCCCAGAGCCTCCTGACCCCGATCCCAGCCCAGGTTGGAGGGCTTCCCTCCCTGCTTCCTGTGTCTAAGGTTAGGGGGGCCCTTCTGATGGAATCAGGGCCACTGACATCCGGCCCATGTGACTTTCCTGGGGGTGGGACCTGGGTTTGACTCAGACTGGGGAGCAGCAGCATCTGCTCAGCATCACAGTGCAATAAATATTTGCTCGTGGGTGGCAACAAGTATATTCAAGACTCATTAGTTAAGTTAAATAAGGAATGTTTTAGGTATCGGCCAAGCTTTTCTGAATGTGCAGTCATGAGGAATTAAACCTGTGATGCAGGACGGAGGGCGGGACTGTGTTCTGGGGGGCCTGGGCGGGGGAGCTGCAGGCAGGTCATCCTGACACCAGGCCCACTCAACCAGACCCAACCTAAACATGGTTATTTAAGTAAAGTTTAAGTTTTTTTTGTTTTTTTTTTTAAAGATTTTATTTATGATGGGGGGGGAGGGGGGGAGGGAGGGAGCAGGGAGAGGGACAAGCTGACCCTGCGCTGAGTGCCGAGCCCAACTCAGGGCTTGATCCCAAGACCCTGAGATCATGATGTGAGCTGAAACCGAGAGTTGGACCTTAACTGACTGAGCCACCCTGGTGCCCCAAGTTTAAGTTTTTATTTTTATTTATTTATTTTTAAAGATTTTATTTGAGAGAGAGAGAGAGCACAAGCAGGGGGGAGGGGAAGAGGGAGAGGCAGGCTCCCCACTGAGCAGGGAGCCCCACATGGGGCTCGATCCCAGGACCCCGAGATCACGAACCGAGCTGAAGGCAGATGCTTAACCGACTGAGCCGCCCCGGCGCCCCAAGTTTAAGTTCTTTTTTTTTTGGATTAAACTTTATTCACCCCCTCAATGATTTTTTTTTTTAAAGATTTTATTTATTTATTTGACAGAGACACAGCGAGAGAGGGAACACAAGCAGGGGGAGTGGGAGAGGGAGAAGCAGGCTTCCCGGTGAGCAGGGAGCCCGCCGCGGGGCTCGATCCCAGGACCGTGGAACCATGACCTGAGCCAAAGGCAGTCGCTTAACCACTGAGCCACCCAGGCGCCCCCCAAGTTTAAGTTTTTAAAAAGCTAGAGGGGACCTTCCAGGTGGTGCAGTGAGGGTCTAAAGGTACAGGCCTGGAAAGCTGGAACCTGCCCGAATTCAGACAGCTGGGAGGGCACAGGAGAGGTACTCCCACCTGCCATGGATGATGTTGCCCCTGAATTTACAATAACACCTTCTTCACTCTGTGCATTGGAGTTCTGTACATTTAGTTGAGAAAGCGTTTCATGGCTAAGTTCTGGAAACCACAGACATAGCCCAGACTGTCCGTTCTGCAGATCAGGGCACAGGCCCGGGGACGGGGACTGAACCGCTGCCGGCCACGCAGGGGTTTGTGATGGAGGCAGTAGGTCTGGGGTCCAACCCCCAGTCTGGGGTGATGCCCCCGAGACCACACCACCCCCTGCACTGAGCAGGCGGCTCTGCTGGGGGCCGAGTGGCAGTGTGGCGGCCCAGGGGACAGATCTCGGTGCAGCCCTGGTCCCGCGGCTAGTGTGCAGTGTGACCCCGTCTCTGAATCTATCTCTAACCCCTCCATGTGTCAGGGTTGTCCCCATACCTCCCCCCTTCGAGTGCAAGGATCACATGAGGTCACCGCGTTCCCCCGTCTCTGGACCATCAGTGGGGACTCTGGGAGGCAAGGACACACTGTGAATGCATTTTGTGGCCTCGCAAATCTGGGATCAGAGAGGGGGATGGGCTGACCTTTCACCTCCCCTCACCGCCCAGGGAAGGAACCCAGGAGCAAACCCCGCACAGAGGGATGCCGCCCTGCGAGCACCCCCAGCACGCGGGATTTCAGGCAGACCCCCGGATGATGCAGGAGGAGTTGACACGGGAGGGGTGCAGCTGCCACCCGCCGTGGCCACAGGCAGCCACCCCCGGAACGGTCAGTGCAAGGTCTCCAAACCACAGAAAGAATGTAGGAAGGACTCCAGGTTTCCTGACCTCTGCAAAGACATAGACCCACTGCTCACCAAGGGTCTGCCCCTGGGGAGGGGCGGGGTGGTGGCTTTGTCCTCAACCTCAGGGAAGAGACAAAAGACCTGGGGGACTCAGACATAGGTCGCTGAGGGGGCATAAGTTTACGGAGGGACCAAGCTGCTCTAGCACCCCTAAATGGCTCAAGTTCTGATTGTCTTTCTGTGGCATTATCATCGTGCATCACAGGACATGGTTGCACAAACTTCCTGCCCACGGGGGCTGCTCCAAACCACGAACAACCACGTGTGTGCCATCTGATCCCTGACCCGAGTCTCACGGATCCCTGGGAACACGTGGGCTCCTCCGCCCGTAAGACGTGATGCACAGCTGGGCAGCCGTGGGCAACACTGGGGAAGGGGCGCCAGGGTCCGCGCACTGACGGGGGACGGGGGGGAGGGGGGACACGGGGGGGGGGGTCAGCTACTGAGAATGTCAGTTCTGCTCTTCGTAAGTCACTTTAGTGAGTTCACTGCAAGTACAGACAGCTGTTCACGAATGTACAAGAAAAGGTCAAATGAAGAAAAGACAAAGAGATTTCATGAAATATTTTTATTTTGGCTGTTTGAGGACCTTCACTTTCTGCTTCCCAGTCCTGAACGTGGCCAAGCTCTTCTGGGCGCCACAAAGGGACACTCCAGAATCTTCCCAATTCCCGGTTCCGGTGGACGCATCAAGACCCTCGGCAGCTCGCGCACAGCCACCCGCCAGGACAGCCGCAGGGCGGGCCGTGGGACCCGGAGCCCCGGCCGAGCGCACTCTGCCCGGAGCCGCCGCCCCGCCAGCCTCGCGCCGGAATCCGCCGGAATCCGCGGGAACCGGGGCTGACGGGCTCCCGGGCCTGCGTCGGCCCCTGCGTCGGCCCCAGATCGGCAAACGGCGGTCGAGGCTCAGCAGTGGCCAAATAAATAAGAAATGCTCTCAGGACTTCACACAGCAGCACACGTGATTCTTTAAAAAACAAATCCAACACAAAGGGGAACAGCGCCCGGGGCCGGCTCAGCCGTAAAGGGCTCTTCGGGGCGGGGGAGCCCCGCTTCGCTCGGCGAGGTCGCGGCTGCGGGCCGACACTGCATGCAACTCCCCAGGGCGCGGGCGCCGCGAGCGCACAGAGCGGGCGCTCGGGGGGGGCGGGGCGTGAGGGGGGCCGGCCGCACGTGCCCGGGGTCTCCGAAGCGCGCACGCGCACGCACGCACACACACGCACGCGCACGGCGTCAGCGCTGGGCCGGCGGGCCGCACGGGGGCGGGGCCTCACGCCGCCGACAGGAACGGGAAGAAGAAGAAGTCGAAGGCGAACTTGACGGCGCCGTGCACGGTGCTGCGCCAGTCGTGCTCGATCTTCACGTGCCGCCGCGCCGGGGACAGCTGGGCCATGCAGTTGAGGCAGCTGATGGCCTTGAGCTCGAAGACGGGCCACTTGCTGCCCAGGCGGCCCTCGAGGACGGTGCTGAACTCGACGAGGCTGCCCTGGCGCAGGCTGAGCAGCACGGCCTTGAACTCGCCGCTGGCCCGCAGCACGATGTCCTTGGTGACGTCGTCGTCCTCGGGGCCGCGGGAGCCGTTGGCGCCGCTGTACGGCATGCCCACCGTGATCTCGAACTTGTAGCGGTCGAACTTCCGGATGTGGCAGGGGTGCTTGGCCAGGCGCTTGAGGCGGCAGAGCTCCTCCTCGGCCGTGGAGGCGTTGCCGGGGCTGCAGGCCGGGTAGGCCTCGCCGTACAGGCAGCGCATCCAGTCGCCGATGAAGAACGGCAGCATGTTGATGGCCGACTCGGCGCTGTTGTCGATCTCCGTCACCCGCACGTACTTGAAGCGGCCCGTCCACGTGACCCGGTGGCCCTCCAGGTGGCTGCACAGGATCTGCGTGCGGGCCATGTTGGTCTCCTTCCAGGCCCGGGGCCCGCACAGGAAGCCGTACTGCTGCCAGGTCAGCGTGGAGTTGTAGACCTTCATGCCCTCCGACCGGTACACGTAGAACCAGCAGAAGAGCACGATGGCCGTGAGCCACACCAGGATGAGCTTGACGATGGAGCTGCGCGTCAGGGACTTGACCATCTCCACCACCGAGAAGCTGGCCTTGGTCCAGCAGCGGAACAGCAGGGGGACGCTGCACGCCACCACGGTGACGACGATCTTGGTGAGCTCCAGGGTCAGGAACCAGCGGGCACACTGCACCACGCCCATCAGCGCCAGGCCGGCCACCAGGATCGGGAGGGCGAACAGGAAGAGGCAGTAGCCCACGGAGGCGCGGATCAGCCCCAGGCCGGTGGACTCGAGCAGGATGACCACGGACAGCTCGCACCACATGAAGCAGACCAGGTAGGGCACCAGGTAGCAGTAGGTGCCCTTGAAGTTCCTGAGCTGCGCCATGCGGAAGAAGAGGTAGAGCAGGTAGACGTAGAGCAGGCAGGGCAGGCTGACATTCAGGACGACGAGGTGGCCCACGGGCACGGTGAAGAAGGTCTGGCCCAGGAGCTTCAGGTGCTGCCAGTCGAAGGGCAGGCTGGGCAGCAGGGAGAGCAGGCCGGCGGCCACCTCGGTGACCAGGGCCCTCCTGGTGTAGGGCTCGGCGGAGGTGCTCAGGCTCGCGTAGCTGGTGGCGGTGAAGAAGACGGACACGACGGCCAGCTCGGAGCAGGGGATGCAGTCCTTGCTTGCGATGGGGAAGGAGAAGATGACAAAGACGACGGACAGCAGGAAGTGGAGGTAGGGCTCCAGGTGGTTCCAGCCGAAGTTCACCTCAGCCTGCTCCACGTCCAGGTTGGGCTCGAAGCGCAGGAGCAGGCCCGTGAGGGTGTGGAAGCTCTCCCAGGCCCTGCTGTCTTGGAAGACCTTGAGGGTGCAGATCACCATGGAGACAAACGACAGGTAGAAGACGACCAGGGGGACGAAGAAGGCGAAGAAGTCGATGGTCAGGTTGCTGATGATGAAGAAGAAGAGGAGGGCGTTGATGTGGTGGGTGGGGACGATGGTGGACAGCCAGTGCATGCCCGCCCGGGAGGCCATGTCGATCAGGTACTCTTTGATTTCCATGATGGCATGCAAGGGGTACTTGACCACCTGGGGGGGGGTGGACACAAAGACAGGGCATCGGAAGCAAGCCAGCACCAGAGCCCCGCTGCCGTCCTCAACACTCTGCCCACCACCCAAGCTCTGCTCCAAGTGAACGGCTCACCCCCGAGCCCCTGGTCCTAGCGGGTCCTTCCCCTGGTCAGTGCCATGTCCGTGCGGTGACGTCGTCCCCAGGCTCTACGGTCTAGACCGAACCTCCCTCAATCCCACCCAGTCCTGCAGGTCCTGGCTCCTCTCCTCTAGGCCCCTGGAGTCCATCCCTTGGCTCCCCTCCCGTCCCAACCTTCTGCCAGGGTTTCCGGACTCCTGTGAGCCAGTGTCCCCTTCTAGACCTCAAGCACCTGGAGGAACGCACCTGGCTCCCCTCCTCCCTCGCCACAGGGCCTCGCTGGTGGAGACAGGAGCCCTGGCTGCCGGGGAGGGAGAGGGGCTTGTGACCTGGCCACCCCTGAGGCAAGGGCTGCCCTCCCGAGCCTCGGCCCCCCCAGTCCATCAAGGGCAGAGGAACCGATACTTTCAAGCCCATGACAGGCTCTGCACATCCCAGGAGCGGCAGCGGGTGCCGGGACTCCAGAAGGAGGGCTCCGTGCAAACGTGAACCGTGGGGGCTCGGCATGTCATAACCAAATGGAGATGATTCATCTGTAAGGGGCCAGAGGAGACGCGCTCGCCCGTGGCGGCGGACCCCGAGAAGCAGCTGCCTGCTACCACCTCCTACACAGAACAGACACACAACCCCTGCGGCCGCTCCCGCACTCTGCACCCAGTACAAAGGGCAGAGTGACCCTCAGGCTTCACACAGCAAAGAACGAACGAGGGACGTGGGGGAGGTGAGCAGGGTGAGGCAGGGGGGGTTCTGCCACCCAGGCCAGACCCCACACCTGTGCACAACTCCCACAGGCTTCCGGCCCTGCCAGGGCTCGGGGGAACGAGAGAGAGGCTGGACGTGCCAGCCTCAGGTGGCGTGGCGTGGAGGAGGGCAGGGGTCCGGGTGTGTCTGGAGGGCCAAAGGCGTGGACCGCTGACTGCCCAACAACACCCACGTGTGGGGGCAGGGAAGCCTGGCGACGTGACAGACGCCCGCCCCTGCCCGGGTGAGGTGGGCAGCATGGCCTCCGCCTCTTCTGCCCGGCCGGAGCGTGGAGAAGACTGGCCAACGAGGGGGATCCTGGGGGGAACGTAACCGAGCGACCATACCCGGGTGTGGCTGTCATCTGTCCAAGAACCTTGGCTGTCAACTCAGGATGATCTGGAAGCAACTGGATAGTGTGTTTTCCACAGATGAGAGGGAGCCGGGCTCATACAGGAGTCGGAGATATTAAAGAACGTGTGTGCATGCACGCCTGTGCGCACACACACGTACGTGTGTGAAGAGCTGCATTCCTTCTTACACATCTGTGACAGCCCACTGACTCTCGTTCTAGAACAAGCAAGGAAGTGAACCAACGACCCCCCAGCTCACAGGGGCCACCCTCCCACGTGACCGGGGATGGGCACTGGCGACATCGGGCCCCGGAATGTGAGCCTCGGCGGGTACTTCTGAGCCGCTGTGAACACGGACTCGCTCCAGGCTTCCCCTGGAAGGGGCCCTCGGACACAGAGCCAGGCCGGCTGGCCCAGAGTCCCCGCGTGCCCCGCGTGCGTCAGCTGCGGCCGGAGCAGCTAATCCCCCCGGAGGCGGGGCGGCAGGACAGACCGCAGGCGTCCCCCGGGGCTGCCTAGCTCACTGCCCTCCTCTGTGCAGGCAGCCCGCGCCTGAAAACCTGAAGATGAATCTGACGTTCTCCCCTCGCCTTCTGAACCATTCACACCTCTTCTTTGTGCCCCTGAGGCCACACAACAGGGTGGAGAGAAACTTTAAGAGACAATGAAGCTTCTCAAAAAAAAAAAAAAAAAAAAAGCAATCTGGAACTAGAGGGTATCATGCTAAGTGAAGTAAGTCAGTCAGAGAAAGACAATGATCATAGGATCTCACTCATACGTAGAATTTAAGAAACAAAACAGAGGAGCATGGGGGAAAGGAGGGAAAAATAAGACAAAATCAGAGAGGGAGACAAACCGTAAGAGACTCTTAGCTCTAGGAAACAAACGGAGGGTTGTTGGAGGGGAGGGGGGTGGGGGGATGGGGTAACTGGGGGACGGGCATTAAGGAGGGCACGTGAAGTGATGAGCACTGGGTGTTACATATAACAGATGAATCACTGACCTCTGCCTCTGAAACCAATAATACTCTATATGTTAATTGAATTAAAAAAAAAAAAAAACGAAGCTTCTTGAACATGATGTCCAGTGGTGTCCGGCCTCTCTCTGCACACTGAGGTGCCTGGGCCACTAGGACCAGGGAGTCCCCTCCTTTCAGGGCCCCAACTTGGCCCCCGGGAGCTTCCACCCAAACCCTCCTCTGGGGGCCCCACCCAGCTGGGAAACTGAAAACCTTTTCTGTAGACCAAGTCCAACAAATTAAAAGGAGCTGTTCTCTGAGCAGGAAAGAAATTTTTAAAAAATGAGCAGGGAGTCTGTTCTATGACAGGACAGCATCTGTCACCAGGCAGGTCACAGCAAGGCCATCTCAACCCGAGCGAAAGCGTGCACACAGTGGACTTCCCGATGACTCAGCGTGTAACTGTGGATTTTTAAATATTGCTAAATTTACTCTCTGCCCCAAAAGGCTGGGGCAGCGTGGGGCTCGGAGGCTGGAGCGCGCCTGTGGGGGCCACGCTGGCTGCCGGAGGCACCTGGCATGTCGCGGGGGCGGGAACAGGGAGCGCACGGCCCTTCCCCGGGCTCCACAAGGCCACGAAAAGCTGGGACAGCCTTCGGTTTTAGAGACGCCTGCTAGGATTCATCATCTCTTTTACAAAAGACTTTTAACGAGACAAACTGTAAAGGCATCAAAGTGCTCTGACCATTTCAAAAACCGAAAAGAAAACAGAGCCTCTTTTACTTCTTGTTAGAATACTTTAAATCTCTTTCCCAAAAAGGACTCTCAGACGTTTCTGACAACACTGAGCTTGTCACCCATAAGAAGGGGGACATAATTTACCGTCCCAACCAGGCTGCCGTGAAAGCGGGCACCGTTAGCCACTATGCCGGGGCGGGGCACGCGCGGCCTGCCCCTAGTCCTCCGGACTTGCCCCTTCACCTTCCACCCTCGCTAGCATTTGGGGAGCGCCTCCTCTTGGCCAAGAACCACGGCAAGCGCTCCACACTCCTCCTCTCATGTTCTAGGGAAACTAACAGCGTCCGTCTGTGAACACACTTAGCCCAGGCCTGTCCGAGCGGACCTGCGGTAACAGCCGTGAGCTCCCTTGGTCAAGCTCCTTGGCCCTCCTGGCCTGCGGCTCAGAACCTCATCCCGGACGCAGCCCCTCTCCTCGGGGGACTCCCTCAGCCCGCTGGTCCCGAGTGTGGCCACCACACCGGCCACCCTGGGCCACCGCATCTCTCCACCCGGAGGGCGCCCGATCTGAGCCTCCACATCCAGGCTCCCACGAGGGGCTACACGGAGCTGCCTCCAGTGAGGGGACTTCAGCGCACCTCCTGTCCCAGCCACTCCCGCCCGCTGGGGGCCGCGCCACCCCCTGCCCCCCGCCTCACTGATGGTGCTTCACACACACTCCTGCTGAGCTCAGAACAACGGACTCTTGGATGACGAACGCCACGGGCCTCAGGACGATTCGTGGGCTCGGAGCCCCTCGTGCTGACGGACCTGCCTGGGTCGGGTGGCCGCACTTGGGGAAATCCTGGTGTGTCTGCCAAGTGGGAGAGCCGACCTGAGGAATCCGGGAGAGCGTGGCATGGCCACACTGACCGCCTGCACCGTAGGTCTCAACCACGTGACCCAGAGCGTGAAAGCTGTCACGCCAGGGCCATGACTCGCCATTCCCGGCTTTCTGCACCTGTTTGTGGGCTCTGCGCTCATTCCTTGCTGGCCAATGGCAGGGCAAGGGTGCCTCCCTTCCGGCCAGCCCGCCGGGACGTCCTCGCGGCTAGCCGCATCTCACCCACTCGCCCCCGCAGATCTGGGCAAACAGCTACCCCGGCAGGATCCTCACGGTCTCCGAACACTAGCACTCTGCTTTTGCGGGAAGGCATCTTTGAGAAACCGACCTCCGTTCCGTGCCGTAAATGGATCATTTTTCAAACTGACAAAGTCTAAGTGAAAGTCAGACTCTAGTGCATGGCTCACTGCTGCCCACAGCGCTTTGCTGACAAAGACACGAGGCGGCTCATCCGTCACTCCCGAGCAGGCCCACCCCCAATAGCGCCCTTGGCTTTGGAGGCCGAGTGCCTATGAAAGGTCCCCAGGAGGAGAACACATCCTGTCCTCCAGGCAGAGAGACGGGGAGCCTGGGGAGGTGTGGTGAGCGAATAACCATGGGGACCTGCTTCTCCCTCTCCCACTCTTCCTGCTTGTGTTCCCTCTCTCACTGTCTCTCTGTCAAAATAAATAAATAAAATCTTAAAATAAATAAATAAATAAATAAGCATGGGGACCACCCTTACAGGATGCGCCTCCAGGGACAAGCTGCACGGTCCGGAAGGCTCCCGTGTCTGGCAAGGGCCTCCCCCCACCCCTCCCTGGAGAGCACCAGGCGCGTGCAATGGCAGGTGGGGGCCCTGGTGTCAGAGTCCTCCGGGCCCGCTCACCCTCAGGCGCAGGGGCAGGTCCTCAGGGCTCTTGCCCGCCAGCTCATCGTCGTCATCGTCCTGCAGGAACAGGTTGGCAGGAATGATGCCCTTGGCATACTTCTTGGTGATCTCCACGAAGTCGTCCAGTGCTATGTAGCTCTTAGCTGGGCACAAGGGAGAAGGGCACAGGGTCACCCCACGCGGACAGGCCAGGCCGCGAAGGTGGCTGGGGCCCAGCGGAGAGGGAAGCAGAGCAGGCTCGGGAGCCAAGGCCTCTCTGTCCGGGACAGACAGGTGGGCAAGGACGGCCGGCGGGGAGAAGAGAGACGGGACGGCCTTCACCCCGCCTCCTCGCCTTGGTGACATGCTGTCCCTGCCCTGAGCTTCCCTCTGCTCAGCTCTCAAGCCCAGGGTCTGCCTGAGGGGCCGTGTAGCCACCTTCACCACCAGCGCCTTCCTGCCCCCTCCTTCAAGCCCGGCTTCTCACAGGCTTGCTGACGGTGGCCCTGCAGCCCCGCCAACTACTGACCCCTCCGCTCAGCACGCAGACACCGAGGGCCGACCCAGCACTGGGAATACCTGGATCTGTGCACCAACCCAGCGTGGGCCCAAGTCTGGGCTCCTGGTCTAGCGGGGTCACGCTCAACAAGGCTGACCGCCAGACGAGGCCGGCTGCTCGCCACGGTCATGTCCACGTCAGACTGTCCTCCAGGCAGGGAGAGGGGAGCCAGGGAGGCGCAGTGAGTGAATTAACCCAGCGGTCACATCACGAGCAGGCCGCCAGCTGTGGGGCCGTCACTCACCAGGTGTCTCTGGGGCCGCCCGTATGGGGGCTGTGTCCTGGGCACTGGGGACACTGGGACACAAGCCGACCGTGGAAGAGAGCAATAAGCAGCAGCAAGAGCAAAGGCAACAGTGTCAGGAACGAGGCGAGCACCCCGGGAGAGGGCGGGCTGTGGACCAGGGGCTGTGTGCTAACCTGGGGGGCCGGAAGACGTCCAGGACTACACCTGGGCCACAGGGCCACCGTGAGATGGGGCAGCCTGGGGCGGGGCCCGCGCTGGTGGCAGGTGGACACGCGAGGCTTGAGCTGACACGAGACAGACAGTGGAGAAGACAGGGCCCAGTGGCCTGGCCCGGGCTATGTGTTGGTGTCGTGGGCGGTCTGACACCATGAGACCCGCCCCGAGGCACAGAGTGTGGATACAGCGGGGTCTGAGGACGGGTCACCAGTGACTTGGACAGGGCCATTGCGGTGGACGACGAGGGGGAGGGCCCAGAGAGAAGGGGGGAGGGGAGCCAGGATGGTGACTGCAGATGCCCCTCTCCAGCTTCGTTAGAAAGGGGAGCAAAGAAACAGGGTGGTTGCTATGGGAGCAAGGGGTCCAGAGAGCGTCTCATCCTTTTTTTTCTGAGGTGAGGGGAATAAGCACATGTTCATAGGCTGCTGGGAATGTCCTGGTGGGAAGGGGCCAGGAGCCTGCACCTGAGGGGAGGCTGCCCGGCTGGCTGATGGCCGGAGGGGGGCACCCCTGGATGGCACTGTCCACACCCACCACGGAGGCCTGGAGAGGCCATGTCTCTGCCCAGCTCTCACCTCGGGTGGGCCTCAGACCCATCCCTCTGAGCCCAGAGCACGGGGTCTCCCCCAGGACCCCAGGACGTTCTAGCAGTTACCAGGTGCACAGGAAAGTTCTGAGCGGTTAAGCATAAGGTGACTAGAGTGGAGAAGGCAGAGCCGAGCTCTCTCAGGAGGAATTACCCCTCACTGACTTCTGCCCGGAGGCACCTCTCAGCCCAAACACAGTCAGACTCCTGGCACCTCTGTACTTAAAACCCATCTAGAACCTCTGATTCCTCTGCTGCCCATCAGCCAGGGTCCTACACTGCTTTGCGTCCCCCAAACACAGCACGAAAGCACATCTGTGCATCCCTGCCTGAGGCCCTGGGAAAGCCAGACTTGGGATTTGATACGTCACCAGAGTTCCAACAACACCTCACGGACGGACCGCTTATCGGCCCGGTGGGAAGGGGTGTGTGTGCCCCTCTGTATGATGCCCCCTGTCCCGCTCCAACAGAAGCTCTCAGGACTGGTGGGGTCCTTGGCCCTCTAATCTGACTGTGCACAAGGGGAAACCGAGCCCCAGAGAGGAAAACCAGGCCTGCCTGAGGTCACAAGGAGTGTGGCAGAGCTGGGGGAGGAGCCGGGCCTCCTGTCAGTGCTGAGCAGCCACTGGGTCCCTCCTGTCTGGTCTCCTACGGGACGGGGGCCCTGGCCACCAAGACCAAGAGTCCGCCCACACGGCTGGGCAGCTGCACATGGGAGGATTGAGGACCTCTCCTAACTGGATGCCCCAAAGGCACCCACTTCTGCGTGCCCCCCAACCCTGCATTCCTCACCTTCCCACAGCCCATGCTCGGGGCAGCCCCCACACTCCCTGCTGGGCGCCCCCTCACTGGGCCTTTGTGTGTGGTTCTCCCCCCTTGCGCTTCAGGGGCTGCTTCCTCACCCTTGCTGACCTGCTCAGCACGCGGACGCACTCACGCACCACCCCCGCTCCGTCCTGCAGGACTGTGTTTACTGCCCTCTGTACCGGGTCTCTTTTCCCTCCTACCGTGTGCTCCCGCTGGGCAGGCTCCAGGCCCACTGCCCAGAACACCGCCAGCCCCAAACAGACTGGACTGAAGACCCACCATGCCTCCACGACCCTGGGGGCCCCAGGCCTGGAGTCTGCAACAAGGAGTGGACGTGTGCCCGGGGTGGTGGGCGTAACTGCTCGGCCCAAGGGGTCACAGGTGCAGGACAGGGGGCCGTACTCACATTCGCTGCTAACCAAGCGCTCCAGTACCCGCCTCTGCTTCTGTAGGGACTTGGGGACCGGGCCTGGCTGTGTCCCTCCATCTGTAGATGACAGAGCAAGGAGAGAATCAAAGCAGGCTGTTCCCATGTGCCCTGCAGCCCTCTAGAAACTGGCCCATGTGCTCCCGGGGTGTCCCCGAGCTCTGGGGACCACAGGGCCTGGGGTCTCCCCACAGCCCTTGATGGGCAGAGTGAGGGCCACCTCTCGGCCCCTGCTGGGCACAGTCATCCCCTCTACCGATGCAGCCTTGGCAAGAGACACACAAGTTTCTGGTCAGCATAACTTATCCCCAAATACCTCTGCTGGCATCGTCCCTTGGCATGATTTTCCTCTGGAAAAGACTGAGCTCTCTGGGGGCCGGGCCTGGCTGTCTCCCCAGCCCTGCGGCTGGAAGGGGCTCCACACGTGTCTGTTCAGTGGCTGAGCGCTGAGCCCAGACTGAAGTATTCTGCCCTTTTGTCAACATCCACCCCCTGCCGCACCCTCAATCTGGCGAGCATTCAAGTCTTCTGCGTGCCAGGCACCGAGGCATGCCTTTGCGGAGTCAGGTCAGGCAGGAGACAGACAACATGAGGGGAGAGGCGCTGGGACCCAGAGAGACCGAAGGCCATGGAAGGGGCTTGGTCGGGGAGGGGGGGCAGCAGGTGGGGGCTGAGCTGCAGCACTGCAGGGTCTCTGGGGCCCCACAGGGGTGGCCCAAGCTCGTCACATCAAGCATGGCTCTCCAGGGTGCTGCCCCTCTGAGACCCAGGCCTCACGGACATCTCTGCTCGCCCCAGCACGTAGTCTCCCCAACCCCTGTCCAGAGAGCAGGCTAGTCCCCAGAGGGTCTAGCTGGGCAGGGGTCCTGCCCGGAGACCCCAGGAGAAGGGGCAAAGGTGTCTGCCCAGCAGCCTTCTCTACTGCTCTGCTGTGTTGGGAGGGGACCCCAGTCCTGGGGGGCCAGAGAGGGCTGGGTGCAGCCTGGGCGGAAATCACATCTGAGCAGCTAGAGGCAGGTGGTCCTCCAGTAACGGAGAGGGAGAAGTCAGGTCGGGCCTGGGGACTGGAGCAGCCACGCCCAGTCAGGGCCGCCGTTCTTCTGCCCCATCTGTCCTTCCGGCTGGCTGCCTGCTCAGGAGGCTGGGGGAGGGGCCGTGGAGGCCGGTGATGAGGCCTGCCTCAGGGAGGCCGTCAGAGCCACAGTCGGCTCAGTGCCCCTGGAACCTCGGGGATTCAGGGACCCAGGTCCCTGCCCGCATCTGTTCCTCTCCCCCGGCTTCTGTCCCCTCAGGAGGAACAGGACACCCTGAGAATGACAAGATCTGTGGTTCTGCCCATGGACTGCACCAGAGCTCAGGGCAGGTAGGGGACCCCAAGGACAGGATGACACCCCAGGAGGGACCCTCCCTGGGCCTTAGAGGATGCCTATGAGGTCCCCACAGCAAGGTCCCTGGGAGCCCCCAGTTAGGCTCCCAGAGTCTCCGCAGGGCTCCCATAGGGAAGCCCCCCAGAATCCCCACAGAGAAGCCCATGAGCTCCCCACGGGAAGGCTCACGTACCGTGCTCATTGACCTGACCAACGTTCTCGAGCAGCTCTGACACGGCCACCTGCTTCTTCTTCTTGGGGTTGAGCTTCCAGTACATGACCAGGGCAGCCTTGCGCACAGCCCGCTCCAGGTCCGTCTCGGAGGAGAGCTGCTTCACCTCTTGCTCGTTCTCAGAAGTGATGCCTACAAGACAAGAGGCATTACCGGCCTTGTCCCGTCTGCCTGGGGGCCGCTAGTGACGCTCTGAGCCCTGACCAGCCCTGCCTGCAGGGGCTTGGGAGGGGACTCACGCAAGATGCTTTGCAGGCACCCCTGGTCACCAGGGCAGAAACAGACATCCGACCAAAAAGGACATCTGGCTAAAGACCCTGCTGGGACCCACTCTCCAGATTGGAGGCCAGCCTGGTCCTTCAGTGGACCCTCCCTGGAGTGACCCCGAGGACAAGCACATGCCAGGCCTTCCATGCTCCTGGCAGACCTCCCCAGGTGACCCCCCCGGCAGGCATGTGCTAGACCTTCTTGTGCTCCTGACCCACTTCTCTGTCCAATTTCCTCCTCACAAGCACCCTCGGGAGTAGGTACCGCTCCCTCATTTACAGATGGGGAAGCCGAGACACAGGGGTGTCCTGGCTTGCCCGAGGCCAGGGAGTCGGAGCAGGCAGACCGGCAGGTAACCATGGGAGTCAGAGACGTAACCACGGTGACCGGCCTGGGTGCAAGAGCGGGCCTCCCCTGCGTCCACAGCTCTTCACAGGCCCTGCCCCTCCTGAGGCGGCTGGGAAATCCGGTTCCCGCACAGCCAGCCCTTTCCCAGGGAGACAGAGACTCCCCGTGGAGAGAGATGGGCACAGGTTTCACAGGCTGGTCTGCGGCCGCCTTTTTCCCTTCACCCCCAACTGTCAGGGCCATCAGCGGCCCCCCACCAAGAGCAGTAAGACTTGAGATGGGGGACGGGATTTTTTCTCCCTCTAAACATCTTCCAAATTTTCCACCTGAGTGCCCGTTTCTTTCAAGATCAGGAAGCACTTGGTGTGAAACAGTGGGAGGTGCGGGGCACGCAGGGATTCCCAGGGCCCCTTGCAGTACACGCCCTCGGGCCTGGTCCTGACCAGGCCCCCTCCCTCACTGACTTGCTCCACAATGGGAGGGCAGGCTGGTGAGAAACCCTGGCTGACAGAACCCCTCTGTTCTGTTTTCAAAGGCATCGGTCCCATTTCCAAAAAAAAGGGGAAGATTCCATGTAATAAATGTAACTCTTAAAAACATTACGATACAAAACCAGAAGAAAACACACCGAACTAGAGAGCATTTCTCTGGGTTTCAAGGTTATGGGTAATTTGCATCTTTTTGCTCTCTATATATTCCAAGTTTTCTATGATAAATATAAGACACTTCTACAATCCGGAGAAAATCATTTAAAAAACCCTTTATGACACACCCTTCCGTTTTTCTCTGAAGTTGAAACTTCCACAAGCACCGCTCATGGCCCCAGGGACGAGCCACATCCCCGGGGCAGGATAATGGAATAAGTGGCCGTGTGTGGCCGGGCTCAGTCTCACTGCCCCCCCCCCCCCCCACCCGCTCGCTTCCTGGCAGCGAATGCACCTGAGCAGGTCTTTACTGGCCTGCGGTCCCCCAGCTGTTCAGCCCAGACTGGATGCAAAGTCAGCCCAGAAAGTTCCATCCTGACCTCAGGCCACTGTCACATTCTCCTACTGCACCCGGTGAAGCTGACCACCCGCGGGCTCTACGATCCACTCCTCGGTCAAGACTAGAAGCCAGCAGGGATCTACCGACAGACACCAGCACACGCTGAAGAGGACAGCGGCTTTGCTCGCTACACATCCCATGTCATGCTCCAGAAACGTCTACATGACAACCCGCCGGTGGAACAGAATTTACACCCGCTGCAGATTTCCTGGCGTCACCTGCTGATTTAGCCAGCAGCGCGCATCCCTCAGGCGGGTCGCCTGCACCGAGCCGCCCGCGGACCCACCTTTCCTGTCCGCCAGGCACCGGCGAAGCAGCTTGACGGCCTCGCGCCGGCCCTGCTTCGCAGCAAGGATCAGCCAGCCCACCGCCGTGCAGCTGTTCAGTTCCTCGTCCGCGGCGCCGGCGAGCTGCAGGTAGCGTTTCCCCACCTGCGGCGAGAGGCCCGTCAAGCCCCGCCCCGCGGCAGCCCCCCGCCTGCTGCGCTGGAGCTCCTCGTCCTGGCCCCGACCTGCTCCCCACAGCCCGGCAGGCTGGGGCTTCCCGACCCTCTCCTGCGCCCCCCCAGGGCTCCTGGCCAGCCCGCCTCCCCACCCCGCTCGCCCTGGGCCAGGAAGACGGTGGGGGGGGGGGGCGGCGCGGGGGTCGGGGGCCCCTGGGCGTCTACACCCGGTGGAGCCTGTGGGACCCTCGGGGCCCTGGCTCCTCAGAAGATTGCGGGGAGGGTGTGGCCCCCCCTCCACAGATGACAGGAGGGGGGCTGGGGCACCGAGGGCCGGCAGGAGGCAGGGAAGGCATCCTGGAGGAGGGGGTGCCCAAGATGGGGTGTGAGCTGGACATGGGAGAGAACACGGGGTCCACAGAGGGCGGTGGGGGGCAAAATGACACAGAGAACATGGGAACACTACAAACGGGAGCCCGGCAGCCCTGCTCCCCGTTCACACGGCACCGGCCTCTCCTGGGGCCACTGTGCAGGGGCCGCGGGCTGAGCCTCCCGACACGCGGTCCTCACCTCCGTCTGTGCCTTGGGGTCCCCCGCCTTGGCCTTCTCTAGGACTTCTTCAAAGGGCACCTCCACGTCTCCCTCCATAGGCCCTTTAACACAGGAGAAAAGCAGACAGAATGTCGCGAGGCTGGTCCTTGTTGCCTGTTTGGGAGTAGAGGGGACTACAACGATGGGCTCGGACCCAGGGCAGCTTCGTTAAAATCCAGGTCAGATGCAGATAGAATATGCCAGAATGCTGCCTTCCAGTGATGCAGACAGCCCTGGACACGGACAGCAAAACTCCCACGGACGGTGGTCTTCAGTAGCAGCTCAGAGCGGCGGGAAGGACAAGGGGGCACAGACCCCAGTCCTACCCTCACCCCTGAGCTCAGGCCTGCTTGAGCTGGGCTCTAGAAAGATCCCAGCACCCCTGTGCCCCAATAAACAAACCAAATCCATGTTTTCCAAGACTGCCGTCTATATGCACATGATTTTTGGAGGTCACAATCAGTGCGCGCACACACACACACACACACACATTTATGACAGTGAATCGTAACCAATTTCCCACATTACTCTGGTGAAATGCACCGTTTCCACGGTTCAGAAACCCAATGGAGAGACATGCTCAGGGTGCTGGGCCTTTACATTATTCCCAATATTCACTAATTTTATAAAATGGTGCCACAAACCACTCTGCGTATACATTTTTTTGGGGGGTCATTCTCCCAGCGTAGGTTCTTCAGGTGCATTACTAGGCCCAAGGGCCCAAACGTCATACGGCTCACGCTACAGTCTCCTTTCTAAAAAGTTATCCTGAGTTACGAAAGGCAACTTTCACAACCTCACCAGCAATAGGCAGCATAACTAACAATTTTAAAAAATAGTTTTTTGCTTCGTTTTGTTATTTTTTATACTTTTTACCAGTCTGATTTATACAATGAATACTCGGGGCCTCCACCCCGCTCCACACCCCACCTCGGCAGGTACGACGGCACACCTCTAGGCAACCCGCGGGATGGACCACCAGCACCACGGACTCCACTGTAGGTGCTCAGTACACACTGACAGCCTCTCACGCTCTAGAAGTTTCTAGAAACAAAAATGGTCCCCCGTAGCACCACCCGAGGACCAGCCTTCCTGATGGGTTCATCTAGGCCTTTCCCAGCACCAGCTCTGCCAGGCTCGGAGCTGGCTCTGCGGCCACCAATGCCACCAGCCCGTGTTCCAGGCACCCGAGTCCACAGGACACAGGACTCCGGGAGGAGGCGACAGGGGCGTGGCCTGAACCAGTGCAGCCTTCAGGTGCAAAGGTGGAGAGGCACGGGGACTGCGGACAGCTCAGAGCGCGGAGGCTTCTGAAGACCTCACAGCTCAGGTACACACTGCGGCCCTCTTGGGGGACGGCTGGAAAATACCAGGCCACCTCTCCCTGAGATCAGACCGGGCTTCCTCACCGAGGTCCTCAGGGCCCCTGCCCAGCGTGGCCTCAGCATGCCCACCCTTCCCTTGTGCCCAGGACCTTGGTGCCTCCTGAGCCAAGGCCACTTCTCCCTTCTGGCCGCTGTCACCCACCCCCTCCCCACCCCCAGCCCCTGGATGCACTCTCTGGCCTAGAACAGGAGAACACAAAGCCCTAGGTTCCAAGCCAGTCCCTTCCACGGGCTCCCAGGGGAGCAGTGTGCGCACAGAGGGAAACCTGGCCTGTGTGTGACTCTGCCCTTAGCATCCAAGTGCTGCGTGACCCACCCAGAGTCATTTTCAACCCAATCGTTAATATCCAATCCAACGGGACGGTGAAGGACAAGACACTTTGTATTAAGTGACTGGGCCAGAGTTGGCATTCCCAAAGTGGGGGTTTCTTTTCCCTCCCCACTTCCCACCTCTCGGCTGACCCCAGGGCCTTTGCTGCTCACTGACACTGCACTTCCCACTGCAGTGCCCACCAGGCAACCTCCCACAGGTTCAAAACTTTTCTTGACTAGGTGAATTCGCAAGCCTACGTTCTTTCTGTATTTTAATCAGAATATAGAAGATTCAAGCATGTATCTGCTGGCTAAAGATTCTGTCCATGATTAATTTTTCACAGAAGTTATTCATAGCCTGGCATTTCAAGAAGTCTCCCCAGTAGACAGAACCTCCTTGAATCACACACCACACCTTCTTTGCGATTCCAGTTTCCACTTGGCACTGACAGAAATATTTCTACAACTACTCAAATGTTGGGCCCGTGCTGCAATCAGAGGGCTCTGGCTCTTTTCATGTGAGGAGTCTTCCCACAGGTCAAGGGCTTACTGTTCAGTGTCATAAAGAATACCCCCCAGAGCTGGCTGAGTCAGTGTGGACCAAGGACCGTGAAGCACACTGTTCTTTGCATGCCCAACCTGCATTCCTGGCTTTTTCTGGTCCTAGCACTTTGATGTTCCTTTTGGGTACCCACCCTTCCCCATCTCGGTCGTCAAGTTCTCGTGGCACTGTCCCTCACCCAGGCTGCGGGGAGGTGGGGGGGTGTGCAGCAGGGGCTCCGTCTCCCTGACCACAGCACTTGGTTTTCAGGGATGGACACAGACCCAAGCCAGGTGGGGTTTGTGTTGAACTGCTGGGAAACCAGCCTCCTCCTTCCGCTAGGTCTCGGCTGATGGACGTCAGCTGGGAGCCCGGGAGGGCCGCCCAGTGAGGAGAGCCCACCTGAGGTGAGGGAAAGCGGAGCTGGGGTTCCTGATCACATCATCTGAGCCCCTGGATCCAGTCCTGTGTGAAACCAGCACACCCTACGCTCTACAGATACCCGGAACTGAGAAATTCCTCTCAACCTGTTTTTTTTTCTGGCTTATGTCAATGTGCATCGTGTCTCTGTGTCACTTCAACTGGAGGGGTCCTGACTCTAACTCATTTTTGAAAGGCTTCCTGTCATAAAGCAGCAGTAATCAGAGCTGCATGGCCTTGGGCAGGTCTGCACACCTCTGCCAGAGCCCACGGAGGACCACGTCCACACCCATCCCCATCTTTTCATTGTTTTTCTCCCCAGATCCTGTGCATTAGAAAGATGTGTGTGTGCCCTGCTGACTTGGTACATGACCCTTCATCTTCTCGGACCTGGCAAGGGGAGCACAGCCCCAGGACGCTGTCTCCTCTCCCCGGCGGGGTCCTTTGCCGTTTTCCCACCGCAATCTGGGACGTGGTGTCTCATAGCTCCCGCCAGGCTTCACGGGGACACTCTGTCCAGTGGGTGGGTCTGACCCAACGCACCCCAGCTGCTGGCACAGCGCTGGCCCCCGCAGCTCGATAAGCGGTGCAGGATGGAGGGATGAGGATGGGGGCCACCGGCGGCAGGATGGCAGGCAGGGTCTGCGGCATTCCTGTCTCCCTATATCCCGGCGCAGGGACACAGGACAAGCTCCACACGGTGACTGCGCTGCAAGTTCAAGCCCCTGCCCCTGCGGCCGGAGCAGGCGCTCTGCAGAAAGGGAGAAGGTTGGTGAGCAAGCCCCGCGCCCACTCTGGAGCGCACTAGGACCCTGAGCCGTGAGCGGGGAAGCCCGTGCACGAAGCTCTCCCAGACATAGCGGGAGCAGGACAGAAGCTGGCTCCCTTGCTCCCTACTGCTGCTAGCTAGATCTGCTGAGTGCATGCCAGAAGCTCCGGGAAGGGGAGGGCCACCTGAAGCCTGCAGGAGGAGAATGACGCAATACCCCTGTCTTCAGGCAGCTGCTGTCAGCTCCTTCCTCACCACCCCCCAGCCTCCTAGACTCCCTGGTCCTCCCAGGGCGCCCGCCACGGGGGCTGCAGGGAAGGGCAGGGTGAAAAGCAACCCAGGGTACATCGTGTGTCCTCCTCGTTGCTGTGGCCACCTTGCACCAATGTCCCACACATGGGATGGCTGGGCTGCCCTATACCAACAGGGTGTCCCACACACACGGAGCTGGGGTCGCCTTGCACCAGGGGGGTGTCTCATCAGCCTTTGTGATGCTGACTCTGGTTCTCATGAACAAACAGGGTGAATAATCCTTGCCACCCCATCTCTGCCCAGGGCTGGCTAAGCTGAGGCAGGGGGTCCTGGCCAGGAGGTCCACTCTCCTGACAGCCTCGGGCACGGGTCGTGGATTCAGCTCCTTATCACACACCCAGTAGATGTGTACTGAGCACTGGCCGCGTGCCAGCCGGGGGCGCCAGGAGCTAAGGGCACCAAGCCGAACGAGGCAGGACCCCCGCCCTCAAGGCCCATCCAGGGGCTGGGCGAGGACTGTCACATTTCATCAGTACGGGCTGTGGAGGTGTCAGAAGTCATCGATCCTGATGGGGGGGTGGGCGGTGCTTCCTGGAGGAGGTGACGCCCGAGGCTTGGAACGCAAGTAGATAGTTAAAGGTAACTGATGAGGGCACACGGCCAAGTTTCCAAAGGTCTCAGGAAACCACCACACCCAGGACTCACCCGACCCTGCCACCCCGCCGGCTCACGATAGGGCATCCTATAGCGAGGGGGTCATCACACGGGCACGACCATCAGATGGACCAGGGCTTGTATCGGGGTCCGGACAAAATATCGTGTGTAGAAAAGTCCCTAGATTGTCATTGGCCAGCACCTCGACCAGAGCCCAAAAACCCCAGCTGTTTATCGCTGTGACTTGTCCCCAGGACAGCAGGGCCTCAACACTCTGCATCTGCTCACACTCTCACATTGGCATCGGTTCCGACCGACCAGCTCTGCACCCCAGCACCCACCCACGGCTCCAGCCAGAGACCTGGGGGCCAGCCTTGCTTCCTTTGCCCCCTCTCCACCCGCCCCTCGGCCACCGCTCTGCCCAGTAGCTGGGGTGGCCTCCTCTTTAGTTTGACACAGAGCATGTCATTCCTCTGATTTAGACCCTCTAACGCTCCCCCAAACACCCTTATCATGACCCTTGAGGGCCTGCCTGGCTGACCTCCTGACCCTGCACTCTGACCCCTGCCCAGGGGGCCATCAGTCTTGGAGCCCTTGGGGTCCAGCACGCCCCCACACTGTGCAGGTCCTTCTTCATGTAGTCACCCGGGATCCCTCCTGGAGGTCAGGGCCCCACCTGCCTCACCCATTGTCTCTTGCACCTGCTGGGCAGGTCCTCCATCAGCACTGGGGTGAATGCTTCCTGGCAGCTACACCTCTGCCCAAGGGTTCCACCACCCCCGTCTGTGGCCCCGCAGCTGGGAGGCCTCACGGCGCTGGCGGTCCCGTGGCGATCAGCTGGGGCCCACCGCGGGTAGCAGAAAGGGTGTCTGTTGCTCCCCAGGCCCCCACAACATCAGCTGTCCCCAGCACAGTGCCTGCCCTTCAGGATGGTTACTGTTTGCTTCTGGCTCTCCCTGGCCCAGGGCTCCTGGAGGGCAGGCCTGAGCCTCACCAGAGATCACCCTGAGGGCCGGCTGACGAGCCCAGACTCCAGCCCAGCCGGCTCTGCTTCGGTCCTGCGCTGGGCTCCCTGGAGAGGCGGCCCAGAGTACTGGGCACACGCGATGCCCACCTGCGGCCCTCCGATAAGCAGAGAGTCCCAGAGTGTGTTCAAATCTCGACCTCATGGCTCACCGGCTGGGGGCCCTGGGGGCACCCACTTCACCTCTCTCTCTAGGTTTTCCTGTCTGAACATGTTGGAGAAGTGAGCGGGCTAATGCCCGGCACGGAAAGCGTTACTTCCACACTCACGCTCGTTGTGACCTGTGGGTACCTAACCGGGGCTCGTTACACCTCTGTAGACACACAGGTGAGGGAACTAACCGAAACAGGCCCACAGAGCCCTTCCCCAGCAGCCGCTCTCCGGGCTGCACAGGGCCGGCAGGGTGGGGTCCACTGCGTTTGCCTCAGTGACTTGTGAGGGACGCAGAGCAGGACAGCCTGGACGTGGGGGCTGGGACCCCATGCCTGCAAGACTGCCAGGGCCTGCTTCTCTCCCTCTTTAGGGGGGCGGATGGCAAACAGAGCCCACGGCTGTTTCCTGACTCCCACCTGAAACTTCTTGCAGTCTTGCTGCTGCCCTCCGAGGACGGTCTGCACACTCAGATTGAAACCAAGTGTGCTTCCAGCCCCAGTTTCTGTGCTCTGCAGCCGTGAGGCATCGTGGCTCAGAGCCCAGGGTCAGGACCCCTCGTCTGCCCAGAGGCCTTGGAAACAGAGCAGAGAACACGGCGGATCTTTCAAGGAGATGCGAAGATCAGAAGTGCCTAAGGACTGGGTGAGTTTCTGGAATAAATCAGGCACTAGCCTGGCGTGAACTTGCACAGGGGAGACTCTAGCCCGCTTCCACCACAGCTCGATCTCCGCTGGGCAGGGCTGGTGTTAACCCGGGAGACTCGGGTCACCTGTGGGCCCGTCACTCGGCAGCTGGGTGCTTGGGCAAGTCTGTGCCTCAGTATCCTCATCTCTAAGTGGGGTAACAACAGAGCTGCCCTCACAGCTAATCCCCATGAGGGGATCAGATGTGGCCCACGGAAAGCCCTGAGGACAGGGCTGGCCACGTGGTACACACAGATGTGCACGGCAGATGCTCATCGTGGGTTGGGGGTTTCTGCGTGGGCGGCACGGCTGAGCTGGGGGTGGTCATCTTAAGCAGCGGCCTCTCTAGAGGAAGGAAAAAATGACAAAGCCTGGGGGAGCTGGAGAAAGGGGAGGTGAGGTGTGACCAGGTGGCGGCAGGGGCTGGACTTCCTTAACTCGTCCAGACCACCTGGGGGAACGAAGCCTCCTCTCAACAGCCTGGGACTGAGGAGAGATGGCCCAGCATCCCGCCCATGGTGGGGGAGGGGATAAAGAAAGCACCCCCCCCACACACACACACCACGCACCGTGCACACGGCCAGTGTGTGGCACAAGCCTCCCTTGGGGGAGAGAAGAAATCTGGAGCACGCGCATAGCAGCTACACACGCACAGCCCCGAGCTAACATGAAGCCAGTCACCAAAGAGGTTCGTGGTGGGGGGTTTGTAAAATAGCGGGCACCCCCCACGGGGTCTGAATAGGATCTCGGGGAAGGAACCAGGGGACCAGGCTGCTTGGTGACATGAAGCACAAGGTACGCACCATCTCTGGGCCCCCACGCCAGGTGCCTGTGGGGACGAAGGGGCCCCGTCTCAGCACAGCACCCCCAGCTCCTGCGTGCACCGGGGCCTGAGGGATGTCCACCAAGGTGCACGGTCCCAGCACCGGTGCGATCCCCACGCAACACCATGTTGCTGGTATGGTCACGCCCACTTTACAGGTGCAGAAACAGGCCTGGTATGGCCTCCTGACGCCCTCAAGGACACATGGCTCAAGGGCATGGGCCAAGAGGGACCTGTCTCTGGCCCTCCCTGGGCCACCTCAGGGCCCTGACGATCAGTAACAGTTCGTGTGGACAGACACATGCTCCAGGGAGCCCCAGCTGGGAAATGTTCATGGAGAACCAGCGCTGGAGCCAAACTGCAGAAAGCGTTTTATAAACTGTAGGTTTCAACACAGTGAATCACAAAATCCATTCAACTGTCCACGAGCAGCATTGCTTTTACATAAAAGGAACAGAACGGCCCTGATCAGACTCCGCAAGCGCGGTAAGGAGGAGCGGTGTTTGGGAAATCTCTGTTCCCACTGAGTGTGTGTGAGTGCATGTGCGTGCGTGCATACACACACGTGTGCGGGCGTGCACGTCAGCTGAGGGTGGCACAGTATTTCCTGCTGTGGGTCGAGGCCAGGAAGTGTAGGAAGCAGTGGTGCCCTCTGAACGGGTAGGATTTCAGCAGGTGGAGCTGGGGAGGGCACATTTTGGGTGGAGCTTCCCACCTGGCAAAGGGAGGTGGGGAAGCATGGAGGCAGGCCCGGAGAACGGGGACCAGTGTTGGTGTGCGGGGAGGTGGGGACCTGGTGTGAGCGGGACGGCACGACCCCATCTGTAATCGGAGTGAACGGTCTACACGGTAGGGCTGGTTCCCTTGAGTGTAAGACACCCAGCGTGCTGGAAAGCGCTGCGGAAAGTACCAGAAAGAGCAGTGCAGGTACCAGTGACATTTCCCACAAACATTGGAGCCAGAGGCTTGGGGCTCCTCCCGCCCACGGCAGCCCCTAGAGCATGAAGAAACTCTCAGACAAGGCTGGGGCTCCGGCCCAGGGACCAGTCCTGACCCCAGCTCCCTCCCGGCGTATCTCCATCATAGGCCAGACCCACGACCATTATCACCCTGAGCCCTCCTCCCTTCCCCCTCCCGACCCGTCACCTGGGAGGCCTGGGGCTCTCACGGCCCCACCTCTACCCTGGGTGAAGCCGCCTCTTCCTGCCAGCCCTCGCCCCTGCCAGGCCCTCTCCTCCCATCCTAACCCTTGCTCGGCATCTCCTCTTCCCACAGAGCAGGCTTCCCACCACCCCAGCCCTGGGTCCAGGGCCACTTCGGTGCTCCCCAGGCCCTATGCTTCCCTCTGCTCCCCACCACACTGGACTGCTGGGGGTCGGGGGCAGACCTGACTCACCTGTGAAACCCGTGGCCACTCAGGGCCGTGCTCATGAGCAGGAGGTGGATGGAGGATGGACAAAGCCCTAGCGCCCCTGCCCCAGGGTCAGCGAGGTGGCCGGCCCCATGACCCACCGTCCTGTCCCACTCAGGTCCTCACACCAGCTCACCTCTGCCCCTGGGAGGTGCCTCTGGGGAAGGCCTGGGGGAGCAGAAACCTGAGGAGGCCCCAGAGTGGCGGGGGGTGGGGGTGGGGCGGGCAGCCCTTAACAGTCTGGCCTGGGGATGGAGGACAATGGCCCGCAGCGCATTGGGGACCCCAGCCTAGGGGCATTCCAGGGTGGCAGCCGGATCCTGAGGGGAGTGGCCAAGGACCAAGTAGAGCTGCCAACCAAATGGCCCTGATGGGCAGGGGACCACGTGGGCTCCCCTGAGCGCCGTGCGGGACTAGGGTGGAGGGTAGTCTTCCTCTCACTGCTCTCATACTCCAGCACCTGGTGCGGAACTGCCTGGTCCAGAACCAGCCCAGAGTGTGCACAGATCGGCACTGGAGCCATCAGGTCATAAATAAAATAGGGAAATGTGACCTCTGCTACCCTCCAAGTGCCTGCATCAGGACCAAAGCCCACTGTGCAGGCGACAGCCGAAGGGGCCTGGCCCGCAGGAGGAACTGGGCAGGGCTCCTGGGCCGCGTGCCAGGACTCGCTGCTCGCCCGGCTTCCCCGCAACAGCCCCGGCGTGCGTTCAGGACAGCCAGCTTCCAGCCCCAGCCCCTTACCTGTTTGGTCTGCTCTTTCTCGGCTCCGAGCACTCGGGGCCCGGGCCACAGCTGGGGCAGCTGTGTCTCCCACATCTGGTCCAGGGCCAACCTGGGGTCCAGGAGCTCGGGGCGCCTCACTCCTGTCCTGTTCCATTGAGGCAGTGGCATTGAGCCTTGAGCGGGCCTGGGGCTGCAGGGGTGGTGGAGGCTGTGGGCCAGAGGGGCGGGCAGGGGGGGCACCGGAGTCCATCCTGCTGGCGAGAAAAACCGAGGGTCAACACAGAAGGGCGGCCAGGTCCAGACTGCTCTGGCCTCGAGTGTTGGGCAGAGAGGGGACAGAAAAGAGAAGTGGGGTGGGGAGCCACCTCATGTTCTATGTGGGATCTCATTCAACCTCACAATAGCCCCTGAAGACCATGCCCATTTTACAGATGAGGAAACTGAGGGAAGAAATTCACTCAAGGCCTCTGGCTCAAGGGGTCCCACAGCAGGCATGAGCTCAGGCCCTACATCGTGAGGCCTGGAGTCCCTGCTTCACTGGATACGAGCCATCTGACCTCAGTGTCCGCGTCTGAGTGGCAGGGATGGTGCAAAGCTGTGAGGGTCCAATGAGATAATCCACATGGAGCACTAAGCATGGTGCCTGGCTCGGGGGGCTGCAGGGTGGCCTCCACATCGTATGTCTACCCCCAATCCGTGAAGGTGACCCTACTTGCAGATGTAATTAAGGATCTTGAAATGAGATCATCCTGGATTAGGGTGGGCCCTGACCCAACGACCAGTGTCCTGAGAGGAAGAGGAAGGAAACACAGAGAGAAGAATGCCATGTGACGGAGCCAGGGACAGGAAATGTGGCTGCAAGCCAAGGGCCACCAGGGGTCACCAGCCTTCAGCAGAAGCCAGGAGAGAGGTGGGGAAGGATGGCCTCTCAGAGCCCCTGAAGGAACCAATCACAGAGCAAGAGTTAAATAAATGTTAGCAGGTAAGTGGAAGGGAGGAGGGGAGGGGTGGGGGGGCCAGGAAGGGGGGAGGCAAAGAGCCCACTGAGCCAGGATTTAGGCAGATGTGCCCGACTGCAAAGCCCTCCATGCGAGGCCTAAACCGCTGGGCTTAGATGCCACCAGATACGAATACGCACTAAAAAAGCAGAGCGAGGTGCCTAAGAACAGGGAACGAACTGGAACAGACTAGGCAGCGCGGTGGTTCTACAGCCCTCTCATGACAGGCGAAGGGGCTCAGTCAGTCAATAAAAGGGACCTCATGGCTGATTAGCAAAACGGCAGGAACCACCACTGACACAATTGAGGGCAACAAGTCAGCGAGCCTGGAGCTGAAAGCCCTGGGAGGGGCCCCAGGATCCCCAACCCGGGGACTCAGGATGGACTTCAGGGGACACAGGCCCCTGAAACTGTTGGGACGACGTGTGCACTGGGTGGGGGACCCGGTGGCTTTTCCTCAGACTCCGAAAAGATGCTGTGACCCTCCACAGACTCAAGGCCACGCCCACCCTCTTCACTGCGCAGAGGAAAGTGAGCGCGGAGCAGGGAGAGGCTGCAAATGTGGAAATCTGGCCCCACGCCCGCAGCTCTGCGGTCCTGAGCAGGCCACGCCCCTCTGCTTCCTCCACTGTAAACGGGACAATCCTCTCAAGTGAGGGCCCCGTGGGGACCAGATGTGACTACGGGCTGCACACGGGGGCGAGGCATCCCCAAATCCCAGCGCCAAGCACCAGGCCTGCCAGGGTCGGGGCCCCCTGGATGTTTCTGGAGACAAATATCACAGGAAGAGTTGGGGCGGCCCCAGGTGCCACGAGCCTGTTCCCCGGGGGGCTACACAACCATGCCTGCCCTGTCCCAGCCACAGTGGGTCCTGAAGACGGGATCTGTGTCCATCAGTCCTGGGAAGGAGGCACTCCTTGCCCCCAGCTCTGCGGTCCTGAGCAGGCCACGCCCCTTGAAACAGTTATTTTGACTGCCGTGCGACATGCCTAATACTCAGCCCAGAGGCCAGCCACAACCTGTGGTTGGGTCCCTGCAGTTCCTACCAGAATGTGTTTTCCAACGGAATATGTCCTTGTGGAGCACCTGGGAGAACTAGCTTGGGTTTATTTGGTTGGTTGAAGGTCGGATGGCTCGTGCCCGGTGAGGCAGGGACTCCAGGCCTCAAGACGTAGGGCCCGAGCTCATGCCTGCTGTGGGACACCTTGAGCCAGAGGCCTTGAGTGAATTTCTTCCCTCAGTTTCCTCATCTGTAAAATGGGCATGGTCTTCGGGGGCTATTGTGAGGTTGAATGAGATCCCACATAGAACACGAGGTGGCTCCCCACAGATTTCAATCTGGTCATTCCTCCGTCTGAAGGACTCAGTCCTTATTTTAAACCATCCCCCAGAGGCAAGACCAGAGCACGGCCGAGCCACATAAATCTGCTTGGAAATCAACACACTGCTTCATGCTGTTTCCAAACTGTAGGCTTCAGGGAGCCCAACAAGGAGGCGACTTTCCAAACTGTAGGCTTCAGGGAGCCCAACAAGGAGGCGACTTCTGTGAAACTCGCCATTTAGCTGCAAGTGTAGACCAGAGTGAGCACGTAGCCAGCCACGGGCGGGGGAGACCCACGGTGACGCGGCACACGGAACCCAGTCACACAGGTCATCCCCTGACCCAAGACAGCAAACACGTCAGTTCTTTAGACCACATGGGGCCACATCCTGCCAAGCCACCTCTCGTGGCCTGCTGCCCCCAGAATCAAGGGCCACCTCCTTGGAACAGCAGAGCGCAGCTGGCCTTGACGACAGCCAACTTGCGTCGGGAATAGCAGCAGGAACGGACGTGTGTCTGGGGCGCGCTCTGCTCTCCGCGCTTGCCGTGCACGGTCTCGGGGTGCCGCACGCAGCGCTGTAAGCCAGGTCCTGCCACTAGCCGGTGTGACAGACGGACGGGTGGCTTAGCCTTCAACCCTCACCCCATTTCACAGACGAGGAAACGCGGGTCCAGAAAGGTGGGACCCGTGCTCCAGGCCACACAGCTCACGGTGTTGGAGCTGGAATTCAAATCCACCAAGCCTGTTTCTGAAAAAGGGGCCTCTCACAATCCGACCCCGGCCACGCCTGCCCTGTGCTCTGGCAGAGAGAGAGCCCTCTTCCTCCAGTGCGGGACCCAATGTGCCTCGTTCCTGGGAGTGTCCCCGATGCCTCCCTGAGTCGTGTCTCAGGTAGTACCCCCCTCTACCAGGAGACCCCAGGCCAGGAGGGACACAATTTTACTACCACGAGACATGGGGAGTGAGTCTCAGTTTTACCCGGGACCTGCAGCTACTTAATCTCACTGTGTCTCAGTTTCCTCATCTGTAAAATGGGAATACCACCTCCCATGTAGGGGTGCCATGGGGATTAAGGGTGTGAAGGAAGAGAAAGTAATCTGCAAACTATGAAACATTAAAACGAACAATCAACCAACCAACCAACCAACCAACCAAATAAACCCAAGCTAGTTCTCCCAGGTGCTCCACAAGGACATATTCTGTTGGAAAACACATTCTGGTAGGAACTGCAGGGACCCAACCACAGGCTGTGGCTGGCCTCTGGGCTGAGTATTACGCATGTCGCACGGCAGTCAAAATAACTGTTTCAAATAAAATCTCTGCTTAGTAAGAATGGATGAATAAAAGAAAATTTTCGGATTCTCTAAGAGTTGGTCAAGCCCTTTGGGGAGCAGAGGGCTTATTATTTTAAAGCAAACGAGACAATTCACTGCCAGGGTTGGGTCACAGGGAGGATCCCAGACCATCTCCTGGTGGAAGGACCCACACAGGGTCTGGCCTTTCCAGCTGTAACACGTTCTCTTTCCTGGGGTTCTGGGAGCCTGCATCTCCTTCCCCTGGAGCACCTGCAGCCTTGCCTGGCACGCATCGGCGGCCTAATGTGCAAGGCACACCGGGACAGCCTGCCCTCAGGGAAGCAACAAGCTTATAGGACCTCGCTGTGTGACTTTAAGCAATTCCCACCCCCCAGGCCCCAGCATCCTGATGGCAAAACAGGAGCGTCTTCATCCAGCTTGGCCCCAGCTCCAAGACTCCTCCAACCTGCCTGCTGGTGGGGCGGCCAACCCCACTGCCCCCTGATGGCCAGGGCGGTAGCCTGGAAACCTGTCATTGTGTAAGATCCAAAAAAACAAAGTGGCTGGCATTCTTTCCACGTGAGTCCCAAGGCATATTTTTATCCCATCAAAACACAAAATACCAGCACCAAGGAGCTTGGCTGAGGAGCTGCCACCCCCAAGGAGGGCTGCAGGGACCATGCACCTATGGAGACATGGAGCAGAATGACCCCATGTGGCCTTCTGCCCCAAACGCTCTAATCTGTGCGCAGGCTGGCCCCCACTCTGGTCCCCCGGGGGGGCAGCCCCACCTCTGAAACAAGCCCCCACGGGAAGCCTTCAAGTTGTTCAAGTGCCCTCTGACCAGAGCCGCCACACTACCCTCCCAGCCCCGGGGAATAAGCAGGGGTGCCCACAGGTGTCACAGACAAGGGGGTCTGACACCGGCAAACTTGCCGGCACCATGCAGAGGGCAGCTAGGAACATTACAGCCCCCCAGCACGGTGCTCCCCTACAAAGATGTTAACCATGACCCCGTACACAAATAAATGTTTAAAGTCAAGGAAAATGTTGGTGTAACACTGTTAAACAGGATTTAAAGCAGCATGAGAATCATCCTGTCTCTTTAGAATGAAAACGAAATCTACCTGCAGAAAAAGATGAAAGAAAATGTCCCCCGAACTGTTAATACTGGCTCTCTCTGAGTGGAGGGATTATGAGTGGTTTTATTTTATTCTTTTTCTAAATGTATTTCCCTGATTTTCTATAAAAAATGTGTAAGGTGTTTGAAATGAAAACAAAACATATTTTAAAACCCGCCTATGACTGAGCCCTAAGGGAAAGGGCCCAGGGGTTTCCAGGGTCTGAGGAGGCTGCTCGAGCATGGCCCAAGGCAAAGGGCTACTCCTCAAGACAAGGGCACAAAGCCCTTGGAGGCTCCCAGATACCTATTTTTGCTCCAGAGTATTAAGGGCCAAACCAAGGAACATTCCAATTCCACTCAATGTGCCAAGTCCATAGAAACAAAGTGGGAGGCAAGTTGGGAATGCCCAAATCCTCGATCAAGGACAGCCACGAGTGTCTGCCCAATGCCGAGCCCACACGGCACACCCCGCACCTGCTGTGAGCCCGGCCCCGGCGGGTCAGCAGACACGGACTGGGGGCTGATCCTTCGCTGGGCACTGTGCTGGGCCTCCCGGCCCCAGACAGCACTCCCATAGGGCTGGCCTTCGAGCAGCTCATGCCCAGTGGGAAGGATGACACCTAAACAGACAACTACAAAGATGGAGCAGCATTTGGGGTGCAAGCACCCAACGGGGGGTCTCACTCAGCTTTGGAAGGCAGGGTAGGGATTGTGGAAGAGAGCCGTTGACTCAGCCTTTAAGACAAGCAGGTGTGAGCCAGGTGAGGGTGGAAGGAAAGAGGAATGGAGGAGTGTGGGCATTCCAACAGGGGACTGCCCAGGAGAAAAGACAGCAGAGGGAGAGTGACCAGCCATGTGGCCAGGAAGGTGTGGATGGCTGGGAAGTGACCGTGGGGATGGGACACAGGAATGAGAGAAGAGGCTGTGTGGGCGGCTAGGGCAGGTCCCAAGGGCCTGAAGGACGCCAAGCTTTGGAGGCAGAGCTGAGCCTAGGGCCAGGAGGAGTTCGGAAGGACAGTGCTGAGCAGGGAAGTGATAGTTAAAGAACCACTGGGGCTGTGTGGGGACAGGATGGAGAGCCCAGGAAAGGGGCTGGGTGACCATCCAGGGAAAGGTAAGGAGGCCTGGTCCAGGGCCAGCATCTGACAGCAGCTCTGGGGCCAGAAGAGACAGGAGTATCACCGACTGAATGTGAGGGGTGGGGAGCACAGGGTGGCTTGGTTTGTGGCTGGGGGCCACAGCAGTGGTGCCACTTTCTGGGGTGGGGACGTGGGAGAGGGCGAGAGCCATATAAAGCATAAAGCTCCCTCCCTGTTATGATTCTTCTTATCACCATCATGGACCAGGGTTTGATCTCTGTCCCAGAGCTCAGGCACTTCTGGGGGCCGGGACTGAGCTGGGTCTCCTCTTTGACCAGCCCCCAAGGCCTGTCCAGCTCTGGCGTAGGAGGGGCTGGGGAGGCGTGAGCAGGGAGCCCTCCACATAGTCTTCCATCCTGGCAAAGAAGGTGTGATGTGGTCTCCCAGCAACCTTCCCTGTTTTCAAAGGTCCATCTGCTTGGGGGTTGGGGGGTGCAGGGGGTGCAGCAAAGGAGTGGTTATATAAGGGAACCTTCCTCTAAATCTCTGGTCAGACACCATGGGGCTCCCGTGAGAATCACAGCCCCTTAGAGACACAGGGGCCAGGACGGGACCGTGGAAAGCGTGGCCTCTGCGTTTCCGTTGATATGGCTCCCTCACTAGGGCTGCAGTGAGAACAGGCGACCAGCATGGAGGGTACCCAGGGCACTCTGCAAGTGACAGATCCCAGCAGAAGGGAAAGCCCTTTATAAACAGGCCAAATGCCAGGGGTCACTGTCCAAGGTGAGGAGAGGCAGGACTGGGCTTGCTTGAGGAGAGTGCACATCGGGGTGCAAGTCTTCCCCCAGGCTCTTTGTGGTCCTGGGCAGGTCACCAATCCCCAGTAAGCCTCAGCTCCATCATGTGTCCACTGGGGCTATAATTCCCACTCCTATAAGACGGGTGGGGGAGGGGAGTGTAAATATTGTACAAACGTTAGCTCCTTGGAATTTCTTAACATCAACTACAAAAACCGTTGGGAGGGCATGGTTTCATCACATCCCTAAGGGCTGGGCGAGATTCCTCAGAAAGTTTCCATCTGTCACAACAGAAATTAATGGTGCGGAGGGCTGGCCGAAGGCCGGCTTCACCCCAGCAGGGGCCGGGAGGGACTGCCACTGCCCCTGCCTGCCCCCCTTACCGAGGAGGAGCCCCAGGGGGAGAGTGAGCGCCGCACTGATTCTAAGTGGGCTCCGGGGGGTTCAGCCTGACCCAGGGGCTGCCCCCTCCGGCGGGCCCGGTCCCCAGTGCGGGCTGGACCCCGGTCGCCCCCGCCGCCCCACCCGCGTCCCCGCGGGCACTGAGGGCCGCCCTGGGTCCCGCCGACGGCCGCGGGGGAAGGGCCATGACTGGGCACCTCGGGACCGGCGCTGCGGGGTGCGGGGAGGGGCGCCTCCGGCCACCCTCTGGCCACCCGCGGGTCCCCGGGGGCTACGGCTGCTGGCCTCTCGGTGCTCGCAGCGCGCGGGGTCCCGCGACTCCCGAGGGGGCGCGCCCCCCCCCAGGAAGTCCCAACCCAGGCCTGGGCGGGGGTCGCTGTGGGCGTCGCGGTGCGGGACCCCAGCCCCCCACTTTCTGGGGAACTTGTTGGGGGGGCGCTGGGAGCAGCCGCGCAGATGGAGAAACTGAGGCCCAAGGCGGGCGGCGCCTCCCGGGTGTCTTTCCAGTCCCCCGCGCGGCCGTCCCCCTCCCCGAAGTACTCACCCGCCCGCAAGTGGGCCGCACGCGACTCCGCGACGCCTTCGGACCTCCGGGCCTGTCGCAAAGTTGCTCGCGAGGAGCCGGACGCCCAGAGGCGGGAGCTAAGCAGCCGGGCCGAGCTAGCGACGCGAGCTGCTGCGGGAGCCGGCGAGCGGGGCCCACCACGGAGGGGCAGGGCCGGGGGCGGGGCCGCAGGCCGCGCTCCACTCCCGACGCGGCTCGCAAGACGCGGCGCCGGCTCGGCCCGCTGTGCGGCCGGCACGCCTGCCAATCACCGCGCGCCTCCGCCAGTCACGGGGCGCCTCGCCTGGCCGCCGCAGACTGCCCCCTGGTGCCGCGGGGCCGGAGGGCGCCGGGAGGGCGGGTCCGAACCGCCCACAGCGAAAGTTTCTGAGCCGAGTCGGCCCCGGCCCGGCCCACCGCGTCGTGGCCCGGCCCCCGCCCCGCCCCCGCCCCGCCGGGCCACGCCCACAAGGCGTTCAATCGCAGAGGGAGGCCCCTTGCCTCTCTGTCAACAGGTGGTTGGACCCTTGGGCAAGACGCGGGCCACCTTTCACCCACCACTCTGGCCCCAAGGTCCCCAACTTCAGATTCATAATCGTCGCTATTGCAATATTAACTAACAATTGAGTGCCTGCTATGCGCCAGACCCCTGAATTCCAGCCCTGCCAGAGACAGAGAGGGCTCTCCTGATACAGGGATAGACAAATATGGCCCATTTAAATGTGTACAAGTAACCAAGTGCAGCTTTAAATGCACGAAATTAAATGCAATGTTGCACGCTTTTCACGAGGTAATTATGGGATTCGTTTAAGAAAAGATATCAGTCCTGATGCAAGGCTCAGGCAGTTTGGAAACGCTCTTCTTTCAGTCTCACCTCCTATGTCTGAGGAGGTGCAGCTTGGAGATGAGGGGAAGGGTCTATCCTTAAGTCAGGGCCTTGGGAATATGAGGTCGTGGCCCGTGACCCCCCCTGGGCTGTGTCTGCTCTGTGTCTGGTCCTCCTAGCCAACCTGGGATGCCTGTCCTGGTCATCATGACAGAACCTGGCTCAGAGTGGCTGCCACAGATATGTTACCAACATGTGGGGAGCAAAGATCCCAGATGGTTTTGGAGATGGATTCTATATACTGAACACACAGCCCTGGGGACTTTCGTCAAAGCTATGTGATTCACACCAATCACCTCATCTGATTCTTCAGCTGCGCCCCCTCCCCCGGGGCTACCCCGTCTCATCTAAGGCTGTGAGGCTCACAGGGGAAGGAAGGAAATGGGCACAGAGCAGCACCTGCTCGGCCCCAGGTTCAGTTTTGGGGGGCTTTCATACATTGAGGTTTTCACTGCACCCCTAATGAGTGCATGGGGCTTGTTTTAACAATGAGAAAATTGAAGTTCAGACATAGGTAGTTATTTGCCCAATGCCACACAGAAATCTTTCACCTCTTATAATGTTTTTATTACAGAAAATTTGGAGAATTACAAAAGGTAGAAAGAAGAAAAAATCATTCAAAGACTATTACTGTTCATGATTTGGGATCTATGCATATTGAAGAAGGGGTTTCCAAAGGTCCCTGTGTTCACACTGCAAGTGTGTGCACATACCTGTTTAATTAGGGCCAAGTCCTAGAAACAGAAGCACTGATCCTGGTAGGCTCTTTCAGGTCTCTAGATACATTTTTACAAAACAGATTTCTCAATATTGTTTCCAGTTCACATCTGAGGGGTACACACTGGCATGGGGAACTACCTTTTTAACCCCTTTCCTACTACAGTAAATGAAAAATGGCCTTCCTGCCTTCGTAACCTGCATTTCCATGCTAACTAATGAGGCTAAACTTTTCATGTTTCTTGATTTTGTTTTTTTTAAAGATTTTATTTATTTATTTGATAGAGAGCAAGAGAGCATGAATTGGGGGGAGGGGGAGAGGGAGAAGCAGACTCCCCATTGAACAGGGAACCTGACCCTGGGCTTGATCCCAGGACCCCGGGATCATGACCTGAGCCAAAGGCAGATGCTTAACCGACTGAGCCACCCAGGCACCCCTCATGTTTCTTAATTTGAAAAGCACCTACTTTCTCATGCATCTATTGGGCTTCTTAGGTTCTTTGAAAACTGATGAGATGAGTTCTTCTATTTCCAGCCTACCTTCTTTACCACCTGTCCTCCCCATCAGCTGGCAGGATGGGGGCAGACCTGAAAGGCCTGTGCAGCCCACCCTTGGGGCCAGCAGCCATCCTCACACCTGGGAGGCTGGGAGCAGACAAGCCTCCTCCAGGGACATGGGAGTGCCTTGCCAACACTGTCTTCCTTGTCTACAAGAACATAAATGACTCGTCATTCACCCCCTTGCTGGTGGGCCACCGCCCAGGAGACCACCATAGCCTGGTCCTTACGGGCCTGACACATGATCACAGAGAAGCCAAGACACTCCCCTTCAAGGGGACTCAATAAGCAGAGGACGAGGATGGCTTGAGCAGCCCGGGCCCAGCCTGGAGGCACTCCATGGAGCGAAAGGCCTTGAAAGTCATCGGCAGATTCAGAAGGAGAACCATCAGGGCGAGGAAAATGAGCCAACAGGAAGATAACATGGAGCAAATGCCTTTCAGGGTGGAGGAAAAACACGTGAAAATCCTCTGGGAGAAAACGAGAGGCTGCGGGCAGTTCCAGGAGGGAGAGCACCCACCTCTCAGGAGCACCAGAAGGAGTTGGTGGGCAGACAGCAGTGAAAGAAACAAGGAAATTTCCAGAGGAAGATGTCTTGGGCTGAAGCTCTGCGGTGAAGGCCCCAAGGCCCAGAATGGGAGACCATAGCTAGCAGAGTTCCAGAAAGAACTAGTCCCGGGCAAAGGCAGGAGAACCAGCATAGTGCCAGTTCCTAGGGGACCTCGGAACAACTTCCAGGGACTCTGATGATCTGATCAAGGAACACTACCCCTGCTATGATGGAATTCTGCTGGGGAAAAAGAAAGAAAATACCCCACACGGCAAGATGCGCAGAGGGTCCCTTTTATCCACAGAAGGTTCCCTCTCACTAAGACAATTCAAGTACAGCGGAGATCTCAAGATAGAACAGAAGCAGAGAACAGAAAATGCTGGTGGGCAGTGACCCTTGCAAAATGCTCGATTTAATCTAAATATGCCTGGGATTTTGTACGATAATTGCTAAGTAAGAATTCTTGAAATCTGTGCCCGATACTGTAAGGGAAACCCATATTCATCTGGGAGTAAACATAGAATCAATCTCAGCCACCCCCGGAGTTGAAGGAGCAAGGGGCCATGGAGAGGTCGGAGGGATGTTCTCGCATCTGGTGGCAGGGAGAGGCTTGGACAAAGGGCTTGCTCTGGTGCGAGCAGGAGGGGTGGGAAAGGAAGAATCTCGTGGGGGGTGCTGTTACTGCTTACTTTTCCTACATTCACAAGGGAGTATCGGTGTAATTATGACTATCAGGAGCTGGAAGAGGCGGGAGGGGGGAGCAGGTGAGGGTGTCGAGAGTGAGCAGGGAAGCAAAATTAAGGAAGGAGGAAAGAAAGAAATGATAGCAATAACAAAGTTCAGTCCACGTAAACACAAAGTGAGGCAAAGTAAATAAAACCACACATATTGGCTTTCGTATACAATGGGAATGGGCTGAATTTCCCATCAAAAGCCTATAAGATTGGGGTAAAAATAAAAATCCAATAAAGTTGATGTAATGTATGGGGATTAACATAACAATAAAAAAAATTAAAAAAAAAATCCAATAAAGTTGCAATTTACAAGAAATGCCCTCCAAACTGACGAGAAATAGAGGCCCAAAGTGCACAATGTTTGAAAATTGAAATTAAAAAATGACAAGAATGGCAAATTTGTATTACATCAGGAAGAATTCAAGGCAGAAAGCATTCACAGGGGCGCCTGGGTGGCTCAGTTGGTTAAGCGACTGCCTTCGGCTCAGGTCATGATCCTGGAGTCCCGGGATCGAGTCCCACATCAGGCTCCCTGCTCAGCAGGGAGTCTGCTTCTCCCTCTGACCCTCCTCCCTCTCATGCTCTCTGTCTCTCATTCTCTCTCTCGCAAATAAATAAAATCTTAAAAAAAAAAAAAAATTAAAAAAAAAAAAAAGAAAGCATTCACAGGAACAAAGAGGGATATTACGTAATGATGCAAAGTACAATCCACAAAGATTCAATAATCATAAATCTGAATGTACCAGAAAATACAGCGGCTCTGATGTGCTGTATTTTATGTGATGTGCTTTTATGTCACGGTGGCCAGGCCATGGTACCTAGCTTTGGTCAAACACCAGTCTAGATGTTGCTCTGAAGATACTTTTTAGATGAGAGTAACATTTGAATTAGTAAACTTTGAGTAAAGCCGATTACTCTCTGCAATGTAGGTGGGCCACATCTAATCAGTTGAAGTCCTTAAGAAAGAAAGACTGAGGTCCCCTGATGAAGACAGAATTCTGCTGGCAGGTGGCCTTCGGGTTTGAGCTGCAACATCAACTCTTCCCTGGGTCTCCAGTCTGCCATCCTGCCCTGCAAACTGGATTTGCCAGCCCCCAAAATCGCATGAACTGATTGCTTAAAATAAATCTTTTTCTCTCTGTCTTTATAATGTGTGTGTGTGTGTGTGTGTGTGTGTGTGCATGTGTGTGAGTGTGTAGGGCAGGAAAACTGTCTTCCCTCCCCCACAGAGCCAAGCCCTGAGCTTGGATGGATGAATAAATGAATGAATGAATGAATGAACGAATGAATGAACGAATGAACAAGTTGCCCTATGCAAGGACCTCATAAGGAGCTCTTTCTTGTCATCAGGACAGTGCCCAGACTCTTTAATGTGACATCTAAATATGCCTCCCACATTTCAGCCCTCGGATTTTTTCTACCCGCTTTCAGAGTCTGCATTCATGCCCCCATCCCACTTCCTTCCCTACCTGCTGCTTAATCCCCGTCAATTTACCCAGCAGACATTTATCCACTTCCCACCCGTTCCAAGCCTTGGGCTGCATGCCAAACCTACAAAGAAAAGTGAAGAAGGAGGTTGGTGAGTTATCTTCTGGAGGAGAGCTGGGTTAGGGGCTTTTGCAGACTGTTAGTGCACTAGACCGAAAATGACCCCCAAGATACAGGTCCTGCTTCCCAGGACCTGTGCATGCTAGCTTATTTGGGAAAAGGTGTTTGCAGATGTGACTGGATTACATATGCTGTGTTCGCATAAGATGGGGCAATTCTCCCAGATTCCTGGGCAGGCATCTAGATGCAATCACAGGTGTCCTTCAGGAGAGAGGTGGGGGCTGGGGGAGTCCACCACACGCAGAAAAGGCAACAAGAAGATGGACCAGGAGACATATGGAGATGATGGCCTTGAAGATTGGAGGGATGGGGCCATAAGCCAAGGAAAGCCTGCTGTCACCGGAAACTAAAAGAGGCAAGAAATGGAGTCTCCTTGATTTTTTGGCCCAGTGATCCTGATTTCAGACTTCTGGCCTCCAGAATTGTGACAAAATACATTTCTGTTGTTTGAGCTCCTGGGTTTGTGGCAATTTGTTATAGCAGCCTTGGGGAACTAATATAATCAGTGATGTGTCAGAACTCTGGTGTCACTATCACCTGGTGTCCCCACAGGGGCCTGCAGATGAGCTTGGGTGCGGCACAGAAATTCCGACTCTTGGCAAGCTGGCTTGGGGTAAACACAACGGGAGCGCTGAACCAGCCCCTTGGCATTCAAATCAATATTCGTCAGAATCAAGGAATCAAGGGGCCAAAGCACCCTTTGTGGTTCCCAGGAGAATAAGCAAGCGGTACTGATAGTTGGGAGATACGCTCAAAAGACCAGGCTGAGTGTTCCAGAGGTTCTATGGCCCTCACGACATCTGCGGCACTCAGTGACCTCAACTCTGAGTGTGTGGGTTAGTCAGATAAGAAGGACACATGGGAACATGCCTGGCATGCCCCACTTCGGACTGCTACCACCGTGTGACCTCAGGACCCCCCCATATCGGTATCTGCCCCAGAGCGAGGCCCAAGAATCTGCATTTCAACGGTTGCCCAGGGAAGTCCTGACCTACAGGGGGATTCGATACCCATGACTGTAGAGCTGAGCGATTGCAATGGATCTGTCGCTGGGCCAGCAAGCACTGGAATCCTTCACCTGGACAAGTGTTCGAGATGCAGAACCCCTCATGGTTCCTGAGTCAGAATCCACATCTTAAAGAGACACCCCTGTGATCTGTAGAGCTGTTAAAGTCAGAGGGGCCCTGCTCTAGGCAGGAGGCTCCCAGCCCAGGCTGCACATATATCAGAGCCACCGAGAGCCTGTCCCGCCCAGGCCAGCAGAACTGGAAGTCTGGATTCTGTGGGCCATTCTGGAGAGATAGGGAACTGAGGAGCCACGTTCAGGATTTAGCGAGGTCTAGAGTGCACGCAGGTCATGCTCCCACCGCAAGCAGGATCCCTTCCCAGCTTCCTTGCTGGAGGCTGTCCCACCCACCCTTGGCCACATCTAGGACAGAAAGGTCCCTGGTGTCACTTCTCAATGGATCTTCCTGATGCCATGGCCAACCGGGTGGCCTCCCTCCAATTTCTGAGGAGCTGGAGGCTCCCCACGGTCACACCACGGTCGGTGGCAGAGCATTTGCTCTGTCCTCTTCTCCCTCTGTCCCTCCACCCACGCACCCCCATGTCCCACGAGCAGCTCCCCTCCCTCCTTTCCTACGCTCCCTGATGGAGGGCTTGGTGCTGGTCACGTGGCTCTGTGTCACCAGGACTGGGTGCTACATCAGGGGCTCCCAGCCCCCCCCCCCCACGCCTGCCTCCATACGTTGCCTTGCGGCCAGGCAGCTGAGGCCCCCCACGAGTCTGAGTCGTGATTTACTCATCTCCGAAGGCAGAGAGTTAATGCCACTTAATGGCCTTGTGATGAGTCACCAAGTACATTGTGAAGTTTCATATGGGAAAAAAGAGCATTGAGAATGGGCACGTAACTTTGAGGCAGAAGAAAGACAAATGGCCTGCAAGAAGAGAAGCGCTTTTCCAAGACCTCTCCTGTGTCCCGTCACCCCACTGACACTAGCCATGAGCCATTGGTCATTAGTCGGCGTTGTCCAGAGAGACAGAACCGATACAACAAATATAGAGATATAGACACATGGGGGATTGGCTCACAGACTTGCAGAGGCTGAGAAGTCCCACGACGCTGGGGGCCCGGGAGAGCCGTAGTACAGTCCTAGTCCAAGACAGAAGGCCCGAGCCCCAGGAGCGCTGGTGTCCAGGGGCAGAAGAGGAGGGATGTCCCAGCTCAAGCACAGAGCCCTGCCGCACCTGCGTGTTCTCTTCAGGCCCTGACCGGATTGGACGGTGTCCCCCACACTGGGGAGGACGCGCTGCTAAGCTCTCGCGGAGACACCCTCATGTGCTCAGAAATGTGCTTTAACAGCTCTCTGGACACCACTCAGCCCAGCTGAGTCAACACAGGAGCCCCTGGGGACGTGGTCAATAGGCCACATGGCTGGGTGTCACCAGGGCTGGAGCCAAGGGCTGTAGTGGCAACTTTTGCTGAGCACGTGCATGAGTCTGGCGCCCCGCCATCTCCCATTTGATGGCCAGGCCATCTCACACACGTCCCCCATGGACGGGGGCACAAAGAGGTGCCTCCCTGGGCGCCACCCACGGCAAGGAAAGAAACACCCCGTCCCTGCTCTGGAGGGGCTAATGGGCTGGTTGGGTTCAGAAGCCAGAAAGCCACCCACCTGTTAGCAGGCACAGGATAACCAGGGAGAACCCACACTGGCCTGCAGATTCCCGACATTGGGAGAAATTGCAACCAACTGCGGTGGTCAGGGAAGGCTCCCTGGAGGAGGTGCTGACCTAAAATTTTTTTTTTGTCCTTCTTTGTTCGCTTGTTTTATTTATTTATTTATTTTATTTAAATTCAATTAGTTAACATACAGTGTATCATTAGTTTCAGAGGTAGAGTTCAGTGATTCTTCAGTCTTATATAACACCCAGTGCTCATTACATCACGTGCCCTTCTTAATGCCCATCACCTGGTTACCCCATCCCCCCAGCCCCCGCCCCTCCAGCAACCTTGTTTGTTTCCTATAGAGTCTCTTCTGGTTTGTCTCCCTCTCTGATTTTATCTTGTTCTATTTTTCCCTCCCTTACCCTATGATCTTTTTTTTTTTTTTAAATAGACTTTATTTCTTAGAATAGTTTTAGGTTCACAGCAAAATTGAGTGGAAAGTACAGAGAGTTCCCATATGCTTCCTGCCCTATGCACATTCTTCCTCACTATTGGTGACATCCCACACCACAGCGGCACATTTGTTACAATCAATGAACCTACATCAACACATCACAGTCACCCAAAGTCCTGAGTGTACATTATGGTCACCCTCGGAGCTGTACGTTCTCTGGGGTTTGGCAGATGTATAATAACACGTATCTACCATTACAGTATCACAGAGTGGTTTCACTGCCCTAAAGATCCTGTATGATCTGACTATTCATCTTCCCCCCAACCCCAGCAACGACCCATCCTTTCCTGCCTCCACAGTTTTGCCTTTTCCAGAAGGTCATGTAGCTGGAATCGTATTCCTTTCCCTGAGTAATGTGCATCCGAGTCTCGTTTAGTCTTTTCATGGCTTGAAAGCTCATCCCACTGCAGCGCTCAATAACATTCCATGGTGTGGATGGACCACAGTCTATCCAGCACCTACTGGAGCACCCAGGAGGTGCTGATTTTATATCACAGAACTGAGCATGAGAGGGTCATCAGGTAAGTCTGGCTAAGGTGACTCACAGACCTCTCGGAGGGTCACCTCGCATCCCCCGGTACCCTGTAGGTTGTCGGGACAGTCCACGAGTGCTCAGTGGGACTGCTGGATGCTGGTTCCTTCCATAGCACCCAGAAACCATCGCCACCCTGTACTGAATGGTTACTATACCTGGTGGCTCATTACATCCACACAATGGCCCTGGGAGGCAGGTATTATCCTCAGGTTACGGACAGGGAGGCAGAGGTTCTAACAGGTTGAGGAACGTGCACAAGATCATGCTGAGACACCTCTTTGATCGGATTGTCCCCAATCCCTGCTGGCATGCCACTCCCATCCCCCCTCCCCCTGTAGACCCCATGTCTGAAACCCAACAAGCTCCCACGTGGGGCGGGGTTCATGTGGCTCTAAAGCACGTACACCTTGTGTCATGAAGGGCCTCATTGAAACAAACACCCCCGCGGTGTGGATTCCTCACATCTGTGCCTTTCCGGGGCTGGAGGAGGGTGCGGCTTCTCCTCCCTCCCTTCTGAAGCGAAGTATGCTTTCAGTCCTGAGTTCCAGCTATCATCGTGACAAAACCCAGAGCTGGTGGGAGAGGGGACGTCTTGCTCACTTCACCAGGAAACAATAGAAGAAAATGTAGGCATTTCAGCACTCGGGAAATGTCAGGGGGAGGTGAACACTACCCACTTCAAAACCCTCCCCAAGACTTTGCAGACGGTGCTCAGAATAACAGATACGAGCTGCGGGGAGACTGACAGGGAAGACTGAGGGAAAAGCACTTCTGATGTTTGTGGGAGCAATTTGGACACTTAAGCAGAAGAGATACTGTTTTTGACAATTGTTGGAAATATAAATTACCCAGAAAGCTCACTGTGATCACAGATAATTGTTTTCTTTAAAATTTCGATACAATGGAAGCTGTCAGGTTCTGATTGCAACCTGCTTTGGGACATGCCAGGGAACTTCCGGTACGAGAACAGAGCAGGAGCCTGGGTACGACATGATCCTGGTGCTCACTTTGGGACTGTTATTGTGTGGGGCATGAGATGTTGCATGGATTCATTGAATTGAACATTTTTTCCTGGAGGAAGCACAGTGTCAGTAGCTAATCTCAATGCCGCTTGCCTTTGTCCTGCCTGAGGCAGGGACCACGAGCTGCCATCCTCAGTGTACATCTGCCCTTCAGCCCTGAGCAAAGGGGAGGTGGGTCTGGCCTGACGTCAGCATGGAGACTGGCGTGGGGAGACGCAGGGGCCCAGGACACATGCCATGTCAAGGGCAGCAGGTAGTGCTTTTCCGAATAAGGCTCAGACGCATGCATGAAGGCCTGTGGAGTCCAGCGGTGCCTGAGGGCCACTGGGGAAAGGGTAACACTGGAGCTGGGGCCTACAGAAGAAAGGGAGGTTTGCTCTAGGAAGGGGAAAGCAGGGCCCTTGAAAGAGAAGGCAGGAAGGGATGGGTGCAGAGCCATGGAGGGCAGTGGAGTAGGGGGTCCTGGCAGATGTTTGGGCTACTGAGAGCAGAGGTGGTGGGGGCGGCTGCCCATGAGGCCGGAGAGGACCAGATTTTGGGGGGGGTGGAAATTGTCTGATAGGGAAAGGAATAGCACCTCGTTCTCCCCACTCGCTTGTCCCAAAGTGGTCCCCTGGGGAGAGTGAAGGCATATTTCATGAGCCTCGGTCATCTATTACTGCGTCCTAAACCATGCCTAGACTTAGCAGCTTGAAACAAGTGCTTTACTTGCTCATAATTCTGGGGTCAGGAATTTGGGCAGAAGTCAGCTGAGTGGGTCTTTTGCTCTATGTGGCATCAGCTGGGGGCAGTTGCTCAGATGCATGGAGCTGGTGGTGAGCAGGGCTGGAAGGTCCAAGAAGGCTTCATTCACATGAAGAGGATGTTGGGTGTCCTCCAGATAGCTTCTCTCTCTCTACAGGGCTGCTTGGGCTTCCTGCCAACGTGGCGGTCTGGGGCAGCGCGGCATCTTGCATGGCAGCTGGCTTCCATGCAGGGGTTGGTTCTAAGGTGTGCAAAGCAGAAGGTGCACATCTCTTAAGGCCCCGCCTCAGAAGTTAGCATTTACTTCCACAAGATGTACACGGGCTTTTGTTCAAAATAGTCACAGAGAAACCAGCCCAGACTCGGCGTGATGGGTGATGCAGAACATGCGGGCATTTTTAGTGTCCCACAGCAAGGAGCCCCAGGACATTAAGTGAGCAGCTTGGTGTCACAGCCGAGGAGGGCAAAGTCAGAGCTGAGCTTCTCTCCAGGGCGCCCCACCAGGATCCTTCTCTGTTACACAGTCCTCTATGGCATGTGGTCAGCACAGGAAACTATTTCAGCTGAAGAGGCAAATTGCTGGAATCAGGGCTCTGATTTTCTCCTCCACTGAGGGCACGGGACTTTTTAAAGGGTCTGTTTAGCGGAAGGAAAAGAGCAAGTAGGAAGACTTTGTCTTTGGGAAAAAAAAGAAACAGGAGACAATGTTACTAAGCAACAAATTGAAGGTAAAATGAGCAGCCCCAAGTTAAATAGGGCTTTCCAATCTTTGTCACACCACAGCACACACAGAAAAAAGTACTTGTGCAGACTGTGGTGAATGGTTGAGGTTACTTGCGTGGGTGCTCACTGGTCCCTGGAACTGTGTATCCCCGTGCTGAGGAAACCACTATCCAGCACACAGGAACCCATCTATGATCACCAGCATCACCATCATCACCATCACCACCATCACCATCATCACCATCATCATTACCATCATCATCATCACCATCATCACCATCATCATTACCAACACCATCATCACCACCATCACCATCATCATCACCATCCCCATCATCATCATCACCACCATCCCCACCATCACCACCATCACTATCATCACCATCACCACTATCATCACCATCACAACCAGCACCATCCTCACCATCATCATTACCATCAGCCTCATTACCACCATCACCATCATCATCATCACCATCCCCATCATCCTCACCACCATCCCCACCATCACCATCACCACCATCACCATCACCATCATCACCATCACCACCATCATCACCATCACCACCATCATCATCACCATCACCAACA